>NW_005189388.1:1021-4824 GCF_000239375.1 Pundamilia nyererei
GCACAACAAAAACAAACATTCCTGAAAGGTTTGACATCGTTTGTCTTGGATTTTTATTTTATTTATCATTTATCTTTTTTGTTCCTACCCCAAACAATCTTGTTATCATATTTAAAAATAGAAGTTTTTAAAATATATTTTAAAAATGTTATCATAAGTGTGTTCTTGTGAATACAAACCAAGTAGTAACTTTAGGTGTAGCAGAATGAGATTAACTTCTCATGTTACATTGGGCACTTCTCCAAATGTTTTAATATTTCTGCACCACCAAACACAGTGAAACAGTGTTTGAATTTAGTATATATCCCTGCTTTAGTTTTTAAATTGGCAGGAGTTACACTGTTTGTAAGTCTGGCCAAGCTCAGTTTGATCATTACTTGAAGAACATGCAGAACACACAGCTCCAAAACTTTGTACCACGCATTTAGACTATACTATGAGAAGGATGTACACATGTTAAGTAGATAACTAGTGGTTTTTATTAGTTACAGAAAAAAAATAATAATTTAGACCTCCATTCTTCATCATAACATTAGAGTTCAACATCAATTTGAGCAGTAGCATTTGGCAAAATGACCCCCCAAAATGTTGAACAAATAATAATATGTGTGTGATTGTGACTTTTATAAATGCTTGGATATATAAGTATTAAAAACAATTTATAATCACACACACACACACACACACACACACACACACACACACACACACACACACACACATTATTTTATTCTAATATTGCATTCCTATAATAATGATAATAATGATATGTTTTTTCATTCTGTCCTTTGAGGACTGTCTTTTGGCAGGCAGCAAGAAAAAACCAGTGAGAATGTAGGACTCCCGCTGTTCTGTCTTCCTCTGCTGCATCTCTGAAGCCTTTTGCCTTTTGTCTCTTGTGAATTCTCCATTTTGAACTTGCCCATTGTAGTCTGAAAAGCATCCTGAACCCAGCTACTCCATCTGAATACAGTTATGCTATTGTGCATGGTGGGAAAAGGGGAGCAAAGGAAAGGAGAAAGACAACAGTATAAAAGCATAAAGCATAGCAAACTTCTTGGCTCTCTGGCCTACCCATAATAGTTTTCATATCATATTACATGAAGAGGGAAATGTAAGCTGATAACATTGACTGCACAGGAGAACAATCTTCTAACGTACATGCACTCTTTGGAAATGATTCTATTTAGCTTTTTTGAAGGGAGATACTATTGTGCTGACAGAGTGGATGACCTCAGTTGCTGCTGTAGGCTGCAAAAAGATTCACACAGGGGTGTCCCCTGTGTGAAATCTGGCATCCTAACAGCTCTCTGTGCTAATGAACACAGTTTTAAACCACACAACACATGACAGTACCTGCTAGTGGCCTGCTCCCCACAGAGTCAACGTTTCATTGCCAAGTTATGGGACGTTTTTGGCAGACTTTAGCTGAAATAACTGCTCAAAAGGTCAAAGAAAATCTTGGCCTCTGTAGCTATTTTACGATCATTTTCATCTAAATGGTGCAGGGGGTAATGAGCAAATTAAAATTTATTTGTACATTAATTCTAAGGCATTATTTTAATTACCATAAACAAACAAGGCTATTACCAAGAAGGTTGGCAGCCTTTGGATGTATGCTTGTCACTGGGTTAAATATAAGGAGATCTGCTGGACTTTTTCACTGTTCAAAACAGAATAGGGGTGTTTCATTCACTGACTGTGGAGAAAATAAGAAATCCTATATGGTTACCAGATGTTAGAACACATATGATCAAATAAATGAGTTGTATAGCCCTCTGAACTAATTTTCATACAAAATGTAATTCTGTTGGACATTTGCTTTGATCTGCAAAAGCTTCATATTTGCAAAACGTCATATCAACTTTAAATCATAAATCATGTCATATCACTTTAAATACATTTTTTCACATGCCGTCTGTGGATTTTGACTTCCATCGCTTACATTCAAACCTAAGCGTTTAAAGAGACTCCTCCAACTTGTATGTCTGATTGAAATCTCACTCCAGTTATGATTTCATTAAAGTGAAAGACAAACTCTAACAATGATTAAATCCAAGGTCTGTTCATAAAGAACAGACTGGCGCTTCAATATGTGCCATTTCCAGAAGGTTCACTCTGTCTCCCAGCACAGTCTAAAGAACATGATGGAGGAGATACCAGGAGACAGGCAGTTACTCTAGGAGAGCTGGGCAGGGCTGTAGAACACTGTGATATATCTTCTTATTTTCTAATGCCTTGGCCAATGCGGGGGACTTAGAACAGAGTTTAAGGAAACTTTTTACTAGCTCCTTTAGTGCATCAGCAGGAAAATCCTTCACAGAGATCTTGAAGACGGGACCACCATACGTTTGGCATGATAAAACAGACAACTTCAACAAATACAGACCGCACAAGCATTTTTAATTAGCGTATGTAGGAAATCATTTAGTTTAAGCGTTTGTTTTGCTAACACACAAATTTAATTTTTCATTACTCTTTTAATCCCCTTTGGGTAATCAATTCAGCTTTGACTTTTTTAATGTACTTTTTAAATGTGTTGCTCTGATTCTGTTTCTTTCCTGAGCTCATTAAAAGCTCAGTCTTCAGCTCCAGCAGTACTATTATTTATGATTATCACACTGATGAGGTACTTTTTTCTAAAAATCTTCTCTGATTGAATGCATGGGTGCATCACAAAATGAAAATGATAAAGAACTTAACTACAACACAACTACGAAGGAACTTAGCTATACTCACCAAATATGTCAACTGGATACAGGCTCCAAAACCATATGTAGATGGTTTATTTGAGCATTTTATAGCTGCGTAGGAAGATTGAATTGCTTCTGGAGCCAAGTGGTAAGTGACCACTTTGATGGACATTAACCACATTGAAGCAAGATTTTAAGAGAAATGTTGACCATGTCCAACAGTGAATTTTCAAAAGGATTAATATAGAATATTTAACCACAGCTGCTTTCATTTATGTCACAGCATGTGATAAACCATTTATACAAGCAGGGATGATTCCTCACTGTGCTTGATTTCAACACACGCAGGTCAGGCTGATTTACAGACCCTACAGCAGGTTTTACAATTTAAGATGTTGCACAAGTTCATCATACAATGTTGTGACCAAAAACTACAGATTCCATCATGCTACAAATTCAAATCACTTTTTTTCACAAAGGATGAGTCATAAAATTTATGACATACTAGGCCTAATCTAATTCAATGAAAATCGCTCATAATAGTACAATAAAGCACTTGGATTTTTGGTAAGTTCCACTTAATGATAGGTTAAAGGTACTGTATCTTTTAAAGGTTTGGGTTTTCCAGGGTCAAAAGTGTCTCATTTTAATAATTATAAATTCTTATTAAATGAAATAAATATGGAAATGTAGATGAAGTGCAGTGCTAAGAGGCTATTGCTCACTTGAAACTGAAGTGGCCACACTACAGAAGATAACTCATTTGCATGAATGTCTCATTTTGCCTTCACATGCACACTTACTCACCTACGCAGACACAATCCCCTTTCTATCTCTCATCAGAGGTCAGAGCTCAGACCCACCACTTCATACCTCATCCGCAGACAATTCATCATTTCTCAGAATCTATCCTGCAGTCTATGTACCCTGTATGCCTCTGACTTCTGCTATAACTCTGAATTATGCCATATTCAAAAGTTTACAGACAACACGGCCATTATGGGGTGTATCTGGGATGACCAGGAAAAGGAGTACAGGAGTCTGGTGAGGGATATAGCTAAGCAGGTCACATTCTGTGGCTCAGTCTTTCACCAAAGAAGCGATTCTCTT
>NW_005189388.1:6459-7477 GCF_000239375.1 Pundamilia nyererei
AGAGAGTAGCCATACAAGCAGGCAGGATTTCACAGAAACGTTGAATTCTGACAAATGCGGTAAATATTCCTATCTAAAAGTAGCTCCAAATAAACTGGAAATTAAGTTGATTCAGTGTCAGTAATTTAGTCATCTTAGGCATTGTGTCTTTAGTTAAGTGTCAAGTCTTTGTTAAAATCATATTTAAATTTAGTTTAATATTTTGAGCAGAAAGAAATGTACCCCTAAATACATGAAAAGTAAAAGCTATAAATGTGATTAGATGTTATTCAAAAGTTAAACTGCTGTTCTTTGTGTTCTCAAACACATTTCTAAAGACGTTACCTCAGCCATTCCCATTGTTAACACACAGTCCATGTCTGTTGATGATGAGGTCATCTGTTGCGTTGCTACTGCCACTGTCAGTAACAACACACCTGGGGTATCAGTGGGTTCTTCTGCCAGTGTTACTGGTGACACACGTGTCTTCTCTAGTAACACCTCCAGTGTGTCCAATGGACCTACCCAGCCAAGTTTATCCAGCACATCCTACAGGTATGTGTTTTGTAGATGTTTGTATCTTTTAATCTTTTGAGCTATATTGTGCAAAAGTCATGAGCCACCCCTCCTTTCTTTGTATTTTGCTGGAAAAATAGGAAAGAAGCGCAGTGATTTACTGAAGTCTACAAAATTATGTCTACAAACAGACATGGAAGCGCAGTATATTAGAGTAGAACAAAACTTGTACATTTTTAATGAGCTTAAAATTAAAAATGTGATATGAGCTACTTTAGTCTTCAACACAGCTTGAACTCTCTTAACCATCGTTCATGATGGCGATGTCTTCTTTTTATTGAATTTCTTTAAGCGTGGTTCAGTAATAGTTCTCCAGGCTTTTTGTTCTGTTCTCTGTCAAGATGATCCCACACAACTTTAATAATGCTGAGGCCAATCTATGTATTGTGATAATGTAATTATGTCAACATCATTTATATGTAATTTAACTAAATAATTTACAAAACATTCTGGCTTTGCAGTA
>NW_005189389.1:0-1299 GCF_000239375.1 Pundamilia nyererei
AAGCCGTTACTCACGAGGCAACTGCCAAGTTAGCTGAAAGATCCCGGTAAGAAAAGCTAAAATAAAAGTTAAATTCACAATTTATCTTCACATACTAGTAGTTAATAGAGGCTATTTATCAGGATCTGAAATCTGTGAGATACGGCCGTGGGAAGCTGCGTCAGCCGGGCGAGCTATCTCACCACAAGCTTCGGTAAGGGATGCTACATGAATGTTAGCACCATAAAGACATGTAGTTGACTGCTGTTAATATATTTTCTGCTTTAAAAAACAAAACCAGTCGGAGTTGTGATATTTATGTTTAAAGAACTGTAACATCACTGATGTGCAGATGTTTAATTTTAAGTGCTAAAGAATATATTAAAATGTGCCCAGCTAACCGCTAGTATTAAGCTACTGCTTAGCGATTTCTGTGTATCTCTGTGTGTTCTAACATTACTGTGATTCATTTGAGTTTGTTAGCTTTCCAAAACTTTGTGCTTAAATGCACCCTTTTAGTTTTGTTGACTTAGAAGTCAATTCATTTCATTTCAAGTCAATTCAAAGATGCAAAAAGTTCATAAAATGTGAGGGATCTCATTACACTTTTGAAGTATTAATGTTTTAAGAAGTTGATATATTTTTCTGAGAAATAATTCAAGTTGAAATATCTTAAAAAGAAGAACAGCTGTTAAGCTGTTAAAAGGATAAATATGGGAGAGTGGATCTTACAAGTTTATTTATTTTTAAAAGGGTAAATATAAGGTATATTTTCTGTTGCGCTAAAACCTTGTGTGATGTAACTCAAGTTATTTCATGATGGTTGAGACATTGTATAACTAAAATAATTTGTTATACTTGAGCAATACCTGACTGAAAGATGAGTAATGGAAGAAGCATAGATAAAATAGCAATGTATGCACTCCGAACTGTGTGCATAGATTGGTTTTTGACCAGGACTGGATCATTCGAGATCTGAACCCTGTGGGTTCAGTGGCCAGCCAATCCCAAGAGAGTGACTGTAGACAGACCAGAGTACGGTGTGGCTAGCCGTGGGATCCATCTTCAGCGAACCTCAGGACTATAACTGCATTCCTTGACACAGATAAGACTAACACTTTAAAAATCTACCCGGGTAGTGTTAAAACCAGTGGACAGAAACACACATGCACACACAAGAAACTCTAATTTGTCTTTCCAAAGAGAAGTGGACTGAGCAACAGGAGCAGAAGCTCTTTAATTGAAACTCTTTGGAGAATTTCCTTAAAGAGCATATTTGGTTTTGATTTTATCTTGGGCCCTTTAATGTACGTTTGTGCA
>NW_005189389.1:2464-3676 GCF_000239375.1 Pundamilia nyererei
CTTCAGAAGTATAACTTTGGATATTCAAAAATGACAAGCTGTGAAAGTGAGCTCATTAATGCCATACTCCAGTCACTTAGCCCAACCCAAGGACATTTGTGTTATTTAGTGAAACACTACCTCTCTAAAAGATGATTGTGTAATATTGTTGCCACCTGAAACACTCTTCTCATTATCAAGTTAATAAGAAGAGCGAATCATAACCGTGTTCACCCACAAGGCACAGCTATGATTAAATTTCCATCTTTCTGAGATGGCAAAAGCAATTCCCCATATGAACAAATTAAAGCAAAGCAGCCATAAACAACCTATTTTGTAACCTAAAGCCCCAGAAATCCCATTTAAAACACCACCATAAAACTTCAAAAACATGCAGGTCCAATCTAAGCAGTTTCTCCTTTTTTGCCCCCGTGTATATACAGCTTTTTTATCCATAACCCCCTGCTAATGTGGCTAAACGCTAACAGAAACCAGCAGTGGGTTTAGTGGTGTGTTAGTTAACAGGCTTTCAGAGCAGCTAATATGGAAAGAAGGACTGTATAAAAATTGCTGAGAGGGAGAAAAAGAGGGACATGAAAAGAGGAGAAGAAAGGAGAGGAAGAGGTGACCCGTGGCCCCCCGATGTAATGCTGGAAACCATCAGTGGGGGGGCCATTTAAAAGTTGCTCCATAAAGACATTTAACAGTTTGGGGGTGCCAGCGTGGCGAACAGGTAGCTGCTGATCTTTTAACTTAATGTGTGTATGTGTGTTTTTTTTCCAGATACAGCACTGAAGTCAAAGGTGGACAACATTTGGTCTTTCCTCAGTTATCTAACTGTTGTGAGAGTCTGGCATCTGAACAGCTGATCTACAGCTGATACAGAAAGATGGTCTATTTGGCAGAGATACTGACTTTTTTTTTTTATTGTCTCCAATGTTCTTAATGTCAGAAATGAAGTACTACACTTATTCTTACATTTCACATATATATTTATATTAGGGGTGCAATGATACTCATATCGATATTAAACCATTCGATACAGTGCTTTCGGTTCGGTACGCATATGTATCGAACAATACAAATTTTTAAAATGTATTTTATCAACTTCTCTTCTGACGATGCTGTCTGTGTTGAGCGCTCAGTGGATCTGCGTTCGACTACTCTGCCTAGGCTGCACTGTCGAGTGCAGATCCACTGAGCGCAGCGCAAGCTAGCAAGACAGAAGCTAAG
>NW_005189389.1:5201-7476 GCF_000239375.1 Pundamilia nyererei
TGTTGAGTATATTGTTCTGTTTGCTTTGTTTTGTTTTGTTATGTGCAGAAAATTGTCATAGTGTAATTTTGGTTGCCTACTTGTATTATCACAGATAGGGGGCAGGTATCAATAAGAATTTATTCTTCTTCCTGCTCCTTTTCATGCATGGAAACAGTGTTACTTTAATTGAAAGGAAGGTTCTACACAAGAGAAGTCACCATGAAACAATGACTTCAAACATTTGCCGACTTTTGTGTTTGTATGTGCTCTTATGTAAAAGTTCTCCAGGCTCACTGAAGGTCTTTCAAATTCGTTCTGTAAATATTTCATGTTGGTGTCCGCAACATTATTTACTCTGGTCCAAATCAGTTGATGAGTTTTTAAACTAAACCTTTTGGTGATTTGGTTTCTTTTCACACAGAGAAAAAGTAAAGGCAATTTAACACATTTGAAAGTGAATGTCAAGAGTTTGGAACCACACCACCACCTTTGAAGGGTCTTGTTTTGGTCCACAGCCAAGTGTGATTACTGTGTTCATACCTGCACAAATGAACACCACTAAGGGGAGAAACAAACAAGTACCAAATTAACCAGTTTTGTGTTGACACATAACACACAACAAAGAAACACTGTATCTTAAAATGCGAGACATAATACTGTACTTTTTCATCAACAAGCCGTTTCCCAAAAAGCTCTTAGCTGAAACCTTTGCATATCTCAACATGGTGTCCAGTGTGTCCTTGAATGTTTGAGGAAACTGGCGAAGAGGAAGGCAAACAAATAAGTGGCAGGTCTAAAAAACACACACCTCAGTCAAAGTCTGGACACAGCTTCTCATTTAATGGTTTTTCTTTATTTTTACTACTCTCTAGATTGTAGATACATACTGAAGACATCAAATATATGAAGGAAAATATATGGAATTATCTAGCAAAAAGAATTGATAAATTTGTCATATATTTTACATTCTTTAAAGTAGCCAACCTTTGCTTTGTTGACAGTGCTGCAAACTCTTGGCCTTCTCTCAATGAGCTTCATGATGTAGTCACCTGAAATGGTTTCGCTTTACAGGTGTGCCTTGTCAGGGTTCATTTGTGGAATGAACCATCAAGCGCTATGACGAAACAGGCTCACATGAAGACCGCCCCGGGAAAAGAAGACCAAGAATCACCTCTGCTGCTGAGGATAAATTCATCCAAGTCACCAAACACACCTCCAGCCTGTGTTAGGGCTACGGAGAGTGACGGAGAGATGAACCAGAAGACCTGGCATCTACAGTCACCTGACCCAAACCCAGTGGGGATGGTTTGGGATAAGATAGAAGCACTTGTTGGCAAAAGGGCCAACAAGGGCCAACAAGTGCTCAGCATCTCAGGGAACTCCTTCAAGACTGTTGGAAAACCATTTCAGGTGACGACCTCATGAAGCTCACCAAGAGAATGCCAAGAGTGAGCAAAGCAGTAATCAAAGCAAAGGGGGGCTATTTTGATAAGAATCTAAAATATAAAACGTGTTTCTTTTTGGTTTACTGGTTTACTGTCATGAAAATATAGAAAAATAATTAAATGAGAAGGTGTGTCCAAACTTTTGACTGGGAGTGTATGTGGAAGACCATTTACTTAGAAGGAAAAAGAAAGAGGTACAGCTGGCCCTTCAGTTGATCCATCTACTGTTTGTTTTCCTAATTTATCAGTTGGCAATCTTTTGTTATGATGAGTCCCGATGAGAGGAAACAAATATACACAAAGTAAGAAACAAAGGAAAGAAAGTTAACTGAAGTACTCACAGTTGCACTGTGATGAGTTCATTTAGTTCTGGCTTTCTCTTACTCCCTGACTTAACAAAAACACACAGAAACACCCCAATAAAGGCTTCTAGTTTCTAATGATGCAGTAAACACACCAGGTTTCCACCACGTTCTGAGCTTCTCCTTGATCTTTTTATATGCAAGAACCTGTTGCCGCCAGCAACACCAGCCCCAGTGAGAGTGCACACATGTACAGGTAGTAAAATCAGCTCCAGTGCTTTTTGTTTGATGTTGGTTAGTCCTGACCTGAACACAGCTGGAACAGTAGCACTGATAGAAAAATACTAAAGATTTTATCCTGTTAACATTTATTTAATATAGATTTGCATTTTTTAATTTCCCAGTTTACCATCAACAAGTTGTATAGAGAGCACAGTACAGCTATCAGTCTTTTATCTGTTTATGGTTATCCTTAACATCTTTACTTTGAAAAAGACTTTAAAAAAGCCAGCAATTACAAGTTAATTATATGTTTAATTACTGGGG
>NW_005189390.1:0-1062 GCF_000239375.1 Pundamilia nyererei
GAAACACAAAACTAGTCCTGTCAAAATTAACGCATTAACGCAGCTTAAACTGTCATCACGATTAACGAGATAAAAAAATTTAATGCTTTTAACACATCTGGACTTCAGAATGCCTCAAAATCCTTGACATGTTTCTGTCAACCCATTTCGGGCAGTTTGTTCATGTAAAATTACCTTCACACATGCACAACTGGGCAGTAGATTTGTGTTGTGATGGGCAGCTGAGCCAATAAACTCAATTTGGAAGATGATAAACTCACATTGGCCCTCTCGATGGGAAATTGGAAATTTTCTTTTCACTGAAGCATCTCCAGCTTAAAATATCACATTGACGCGAAGCATACGTTAGTCGGGGATGCTACTAGCACTCTGGCTAATGCGTCATCCAGCATCGGGGACTCAGTAAGTCTACCTCGGACATATTGACTGACACAATTGCCAAGTGGATTGCAACAAACTGCAGACCTGTTAATATTGTTGAGAACATGTGCTTTACATAGCTTAGGTTCCTTGTCTCAAGGACTTGAAGTGCATCCCCAAGAGTGACAGAGAGAGAGAGTGGATAAATGTTTACAGAGTTTTTTGTTAACACGAATGTTCAAGATGTTCAATAAACGTGATAAGTGTGTATATTTCCCCTTTTTTCTCAAGTTTGTTTGCTCATGCAAAATGAAATGTGGTTAATATAAATAAAAATGAATGATATTTAATTGTGATTAATCAAATTAATCCACAGTAACCCTGTGATGAATCTGATAAAAAAGTTGTAATTGTTAGACAGCATTAATATACATTATACATATTAAGTATTAGCATATTTAACATTTTTCTAAAAGTTGCATTTCACAGGAGAGAACCTGTGCTAAAAGACTGAAGAAAGCTATTCAAATTCTCTTTGAATTTAATCATGCATTCTTTGTGCTTGTTCTCCATTTACTTCATCATATTGCATAAATGTCAGTTACAAGCTTAAATATAAAGTTGAAAAAGTGTATTGATCAAGCAATTGCGAATAACTGCAATTATTTAGAGAAAATTATAAAATTAATTATTTAATTTTTT
>NW_005189390.1:2568-5167 GCF_000239375.1 Pundamilia nyererei
TGTGCTGAAAATAATGATACCAAACAAGGCAAGATAAACGGTTTTTAAAGGTGAAATATAGAGGTAAAATTAAAAGTAGTCAAAAACCGCTAATTATACCCTGGACCCCAGAGGGTTAATGACAATATTTAAAGTATATACTTAAACACACAAAAACACTGTGTCACAGACCCAGTGCCGTGACAAAAAGAACTGTGAAGGACTAAGTAGGGTACACCCTAGACAGGTCATCGGACTGGCTGCATAGACACACTATATTTTTTTTTTCTTTTTATTACATCTAATTAAGTAACTTTTAACTCAATTAAGTAATTAAAGCAACAACAACCTCCCGACATCTAAAACAAAAATCTGAAGAAAAAAAAAACTGCCTGTTGATGTTGCCAACAGTCAGAATGAGTCTTTGCCATTGGGCACAACTTGTGTTGACTTTTTGCCTATGCAGACAAAGATGTATGACTTTTGAGGACTTGTCACATTTCTTTTGTTGTATTGTGGTAAAGGGTTTTAATTTAATTGCCAACGTTACATATTTATATAAACCAGGTCTAAATCCAAGCCAAGCCTCATGTTTACCTGCATTTAAAAAAACAACATGAAAGTTTTCCTTCTCTTTGAAGAAACAGGAGAGGTAACACCAAACTGCAGGGAATGTTGAAGATGCCTACAGCCATTTGCACCACACAAGTGGCAGATTCACTCAACAGGGGTGACAGAACACTAAAAATAAAAAGTGTTGAAAACCACAACAAGACCAGCCAAAGTACAGCTGTAATGGTGTAAAAAGCTCTCATCTTTAATTGGTCAGCCTGCTCCCTTTGCTTGCCCTCTTCCCCTGGCCCTGGGCGAATCAGTACACAGAGAACAGAGAGGCTGCAGAAAGATATGATTACTACTGAAAAACCCAAAATGCATGGTACAATGATGTTGCTGACATTTGGTCCATTATGATAGATGAGCACCAATCCAAAGCAGAACAGCCAAGCACAGCCAATGATGATGTTTCTGATCCTAACTCCACGAGCATTTCTTAGTCCTCGGTAGACGATGGGGTGAACAACAGCCAAGTATCTCTCTACACAGGTCAGGATATGGAAAAAAGAACTTCCGTAGAAAGGGGTGAAAGACACAAGTAATCCTATTTGTAGCACTTGACAGCAATTAGTGGATGAGCCATAAATAAATGCAATGAAGCCCAAGACCCCAGTCAGCTCCATAACAGCCATGTGGTAGGTGAAGATGTCAGAGTGGCTTGCTGTCTTAAAGGAGCGCTGCTGCTTCCATCGTTGGTGACCCAGGTAGAGGACGAGGATGGAGAGAGGGATGAGAAGTGTGAACCTCAATATAGCACTGGCAATGTACATGTAAGGGGTTACTGTAGTGCACAGGTTGTTAAAAAGACCACTGGAGTTGGATGAGGAGTTAGTTGACATCTCTCGTGTATATAATGTTACCTTTAGAGTAAAAAACAAACAAACAAACATAAATACTGATTATAATGATAAAGAAGAAAATAAGTAAAAGGAAAGAGTGGATGGCTTATCTAACATAGAGTATGACCTTCAAAAGTTTACTCCTTTTTACCTTTTTGAATTATTCTTAATCAATAAATGTAATAATGGAATAAAAACAAACTGGAAACTAATGCTTGCTTCTTTGTCTGAATGTAACGAATTTCAAACTGGTGCAGTTTTATTTTACATATATATTTTTTATAAAAAGAAAAGAAATGTTCTAAATGAAAACAATGTTCTGACTTTAGGATTAAATTAGTGTTTCAGTCAGATAATATTTGGCTTCATTTAGTTCACATTTCAACTGAGTGTGAAGGTAAAATTATATCATTTCTGTTAGATTTTACACTGAATGTCCCAGCTGCACCAATTTCCACAAATTTAAACTTGTTTTGTATTTTTGCATTTCAAACCAAACCACCTAAGGTGACAACATATCACAACTATGACAATTAAAAACATACATGCTTTTCATCAGTGGAAAAGCATACGCAGAATATGTCCTTTGTCATTCAAGGCACTAGTTAATTTTTCATTGTCATATGTAATCCTAACTTTAATTATCAAAAAAGTGCTAACATTTATAGCCAAAATTTAATTAACAAATACAAATTCTAACATTCATAAACCATACGCACCTGGTTGATGGATTTGTTTTTAATTTGACGTCTCAAAACTCTTGTCTGTTGTTCACTGATGCTTCTGCTTGGATTGATACCCGTCATGTATCACACAGCAAGAGCGTGTGAGGATTTTGCATAATGTAAGAGGATTTTGTAGCACTCTATTACTGTACACTACAGCAGGCAAATTATCCTTCATTATCTGCGTGAGAGTGCAGCATTGCTACGGGAGACATCTGCAGTTTCTAACTACATATTTTTATGCAGCAAAAACATTTACCCAAACATGCAGTATAACAACACAAACATAGTTTTTGTACTTAGTAAATAAAAGCACCCAGGTAATGAGATAAGCAAACAAGCACAGTTTCAGGAAGTACAAAAACTGAAAAATAACTGAGAATTGGTAACAAAGTATAATTACATATCCTAAGTCAACCAATTTGTATTTTGAAAATTGAG
>NW_005189390.1:6015-7474 GCF_000239375.1 Pundamilia nyererei
GGCAAATATTACTCATGAAGAATGATTAGTGGTTACTGTGGTTCGAATTTTAATGATCATGAGTCATTGTCAGGCTAATGGCTCATTAGGCTATGATACCAGTTTTGGTCATTTTGCAACTGTGCTGTTTATAAGGGGAACCTGCAGTCTTAAAATGGGATATCTTCTTAGTTCGCATTTGGTTTGTTTTCTATGTTCTATTCTGAAAAACATATGGGTTTACGAGATTTGAAAATCATTTCATTGTTTTTTCTTTTGGGTTTTTTTTACAATTTACACAGTGCCCCAGATTATAGTTGGAAAAAACATGTTATCCAGAGATATTTGCAGAAATAAAGCCTTTTTATAATGCTGTTATTGTCATGATTCTTTTGAATCATGACAATAACAGCATTATAATGTTTTGAACATTCATTTAATTTATCTGATTTAATGTTACTGTTTGATACAAAGAAATTCTCTTTATTCTGCATTGTGCTGAAAATAAAGGAAGACATCTTGTGTTTTGGTGCTTTTATTATCTGGTTGACAACAGAATATATACTGGTCAGGCAGATCAGCTCATTACAGGCAGCTTATACACAATATACTACAAAAGAACAGCCATGTATAAGATAGAATTGCTAAAAAGTACTCTGACATGTGTTTCTTGAACTTTTAAAACAGACAAGACAAGTACATTTATGTACTGTAAATGTTTGTCTGAACATAAAACTCATTTATAAATAAATGGATGTTGTTGTACATGTTTTTATTACAGCTGTGGTTGTTTCTGAGCCTCTAAAAAGCAATATATTTGTAGATACTAAAAAGTAAGTCTGAGTTCCCCTGGAAGGTCATTCTGCTTGTGAATGCCTAAATATGACCTTAATCATCCTCATTCAGTGGTCTTTTTGCAAAAGGTTAGTATCCCTGCTCTGTGTAGAAACAGTAGTGGTAATACCAGACTGCAGGGCACAGTAAGCCAGACTGCAGACACAACCACAGCACATGCAGTGAGGTTCTGGACTGATTCATTAAGTGGGCTACTGACCAGGATTCCCACAAATCTCAACCACAGCGCTCCCATTATGGCAGTGATTGTGTGGAAAGCCCTCTTCTTTGTTTGGTCCATGCACTCTCTCTCCTGATCCCCTTTCCCTGGGCCTGGACGAATTAAAATGCAGAGAACCGAGAGACTGCAATAAGTGGCAACACATACGTAGAAAACCAAGAGGCAGCAATGTGTCGTGAAAGCCAGAAATTTGTTGAACAATTTACTAAAACTGAGTGATACAAAACAAAACAGCCAGACACACCCAGTGCTGATGTTTCTGACCCTCACCCCACCCTCCTGTCTCAGACCCAAGTAAGTAATGGGGTGAACAACAGCCAGGTAGCGCTCTATGCAGGTGAGGACGTGAAATAGATTCTGCCCAGGTGAAGAGAAAGCAAATATGTCCTGTCCTACCTGTTTTAT
>NW_005189391.1:0-1414 GCF_000239375.1 Pundamilia nyererei
CCTTTTTAAATCGCGCAGCTTTAAAAAAAATCACGTCTTTCAAAAGGGCACTTTTTTGGACTGAGGGCAAAAGGGCAAGTGCTTCAGCACCACCTCGTCTCTATCTGTGCACGCCAGTGAACGTCTTTCACACGGGAAGCTCTACCATCGGCATGGCGCCACTGCACCATGGCAACGTCGTCAGAGATGAAACAAAACTGCCGCACGTCGTACTGGTCGCTGAACATTAGCTGACTAAACCTGGACGGGTCTGTGATGAGCTCAGATGACGCCATGTTTGACCTCATACTGAAATGACCCCATAACGAGTTTAGCAACAGCTTGTTGCAGTTTCGAACAGCTTTATTTAAGCATATTTTGGACGGATCTAGCATTATTCCCTCCTTTTCATGATACTTGTCTATGTATTCTTGCTGTTCGTTAGGGGTTTTCACATGTTCTGGATACCCCGAGGCCTCCTGTTTAAGTTTTAGAAAGGCTTTCACATAGTCTTTAAACAATGTGTCAGTCTTGTGCCACACCTCATCAATAGAAACAAGCTTGTATCCTAGCTCAACGGCTTTTTCAAGCTCAAATGAGACCCATGTACCTGTCAACACCCGTTCACTGTCACTGTGCCCACAGGCAGTGAGCTGATTCTGGGCTTCAGCGCACATACTGCAGAGTGGAAACATCAGTTTACCATGGCACCTGTAGGGAAGGACGGGGTGAAAAAGCCCTCTTGGTGGCAATACTGTGCATTTAACAAAGCCGAAATAATTTTCTAGCCTGTCAAAGTTGCTGTAAATGATTTGAGGGTGTCCTACAGGATAATCTTTTTTAGATTGCACTGTGGGATAGAGGCTGGTGAAGTCGTAGTAAAATATTTTTTCATCACACGCAGCCTTGTGGTACAGTTTTAGAGCATTTGTGCGACCGCCAAAAAGGGCATCTCGGGGATTTAGGCGTTCTGGCTTTCTGTATGTGTGCATGAAAGCCACAACTGCAGGGTCTGTCTGCTTCAGTGCAGCCCATTCACACTCCCACATCACAACAACGATCAAATGGTATTGCGATCTCAGTGCATCCACTTTGTCACAAAACATACGGTGCAGCAGTCCATAGGATGCTTTGCTGACAGGATTAACTTCACTCTCGGGGTAGCATTTAACACATCCGTGGTGAAAACATCCTGCAAATTCGTAAGCCGTGTTAGTTGTGGGGTCAAAACCGTCCACAAAATACAGTCCAACCCTATGCTCGCCTCCTCTGAGAGCGTGTTTTATCACTGTGTTGTTTGTGTGGGTCACATATTGAAGCCATTCAATAGAGACGTTTGAAAACGTCTTATTCTGCTCAACGTATGCACCATCATACGTGAGAGCGAGCGTGTCTCTAGGCAGAAACAGTGTTTTATACACACCCATACTGAATG
>NW_005189391.1:2631-4076 GCF_000239375.1 Pundamilia nyererei
AGACATCAGAGAATGATACTGTCTGTGTGTCGCATAGACCTACTTGAGCATGTAACTGTTTAGCAGTAGCATGTTTTTCATGTTCGGATGCTGTTGGGTTTAATGAATGTGCTATGCACAGAGAGAAACACATATTGTTGTGCGTGTTGTTTGGTGTGTACAAATGTTTACCCTTCTTAGAGAGAGTCTCATCATAAGGAATGTTTGCCAGTTTTAAGCGAGCCCCGCCGCTACTGTTTTGTGCAACCGGGACAATAAACTCTAATTCATCATCACCGATAGATTCATCGTTACTTTGCATAACTTGTGCTATTTGTTCAAGAAACAGGTCAGGATCATACTGATTATCAGGATTTAAAACAGCTTGAACATCAGAAGCCAGCGAGGGCCCCCGTAGGACTACGTTTAGAACACAACCCTGCTGAGATCCAGTCACAGCTCTATCTATCACATTAGCTAAGCAGCTTCTAACTCTCTCTAACTTTCTGGCACTTGTTCTGGATCATCGAGACTTATGTCCCTAAAATCAAGGCGCTCGCGCAATTCTCGCGCATTGAAATTAGGTATCTCTCTGATGCTAAGCTGACTGTGACTACCAGACCCTGACTGAACAATGGGTTCGACTGCTGCAGCAGCTGTTTGTGAATGGATAACACTTAAGGTATTTCCATTGTTTGAGGGGATGTGTGGTGATGCGTCAGATGCAGTAGCGTCTGCAGTCAGGTGAGCATGTGCGCTAGGTGCACAGACCCTATCAGGCGTGACAGAAGCCCCTGTAATAAGGCAGTCGGCGGCAGCTTGAGTAGCAACAGTCCCTGCAGCAGTAACACCAGTGGCTACAGACAAATCCGAATGTGTTTCGGCTAGTTGATCAACAGCATCATCAGCTTCGGGTTCAGAATGAGTTGGAATAACAGGCTCATTAGACACACCACTGCGTGCTGCAGCGAGACTACTAAGCGTTGCATGCAAAACTTGATAATTGCTTACTAATTGTGCAATTTATGTTGGTTAAGTTTAGCTGCTATTTCTTGCATGAGTTTAGCTGCTATTTCTTGAACATCCCTCTGTACTATTTGTTGATGTTGCCTGAGTTTAGCATCTAACAAAGATAATATATCATTTTTTGAAGCATAATGACTCTGTTCAAAAGTAGAAGTGTTTGCTGTTGCATTTAAGTATGCATCATATGCCTGTGATATCTGCGAGTCTGTTATGCAACCTTCTTCTTCAAAACCAATGTCTGAATCACTGTTGTTGTTTCTGAGACATTCAGGCGTGGTGGGTATGTCATTTATATTAAAATCTGATAGACTGTACTCAAAAACATCGCTGAAATCACTAGGCAGACACTCACTCACTGGTCCTGTGATGAAGATTGCTTCCGAGTCACTGTTGTTGCACAAAGGTTGTGGGTTTTCTGGTTGTTGTTCTGGGAGTTCGAT
>NW_005189391.1:5252-7472 GCF_000239375.1 Pundamilia nyererei
GTGTAAATATGTGTTTTTTAGAAGTATCTGGGATGGGATGCTCTTGATAAGGGAGCATCTTTTGTTGCTTGATACCTTTTTACAGACTGTTTGTGAGAACTGCACCCCCTCTGATCATCTATGTGTAATCATCAAGTCTAACTGTTGCAGAGTGAGGGAATTAACAGTTTGTGAAAAAACACCTTTGGGGCTGGGATACTCTTGATAAGGGAGCCTCTTTTGTTGCTTCATACCTTTTTTACAGACTTTTGGGAGCCTAACTGCACACCCTCTGTCTAACTGTTACAGAGTGTGGGAATATGTGTTTTTTAGAAGTATCACAGCTTATTTCTAAAAGAATACATGTTGTTTGCGGTGCTCTATTTAAAACTATTGGCCTGTGAAACTTTTAGAAAAGTGAAATGCCCCTAAAGTAGTTAAATCATCTATGTGTAATCATCGAGTCTAACTGTTGCAGACTAGTAGATAATTATAAGACTAGTTGCATTAAAGCCACATTGAGGTTGATACAGTGCTATTGTGAATATGTACTTTTAGAAGTATCACAGTTTATTTCTAAAGGGATACATGTTGTTTGTGGCTGATTCAAACCCTACGAGTACCAGTTAGAAGGCGAGCCGCTTCAGGGGCTTGGCACATCACCGGAGCTTTTAAGGCTCTTAAGGTAGAAATTTTATCAGTGAAGTGATTTAAAAACTGCTCACAAAGATGAACGGTGGGTTTTGAGATGTGATTTAAAAGTGATGAGAGAGTTTGTGGTCCGGAGATCTGGTGGAAGTGCATCCAAAGTCTCGGGGCAGAACGGCTAAAGGCTCTGAGTCCCATGGCAGTCAGGCAACCAGGTGGAACAGACAGAAGGGAAGCTGAAGCAGAGCGGAGTGTACGTATGTGTGGAGAAGATCAGATAAATATGGAGGAGAGAAATTGACACGGAGGTGAACTGGAAGCCAGTCGAGCTGTTTATGAACAGGTGTTATATGTTCAGTGGATCTCATTCTGGAAACAGCAAGTGAAGCTGTGTTTTGAACTGGCTGCAATTTATGGAGCGATTTATGAGGTAGACCATAGAGAAGAGAATTACTGTACCTTCCGTTTCTATTGCTCACCAATTTTTTAATAAATGGCTCATGTTTTGTTTCCATGTGTCTGTTTTTGGTCCACAATCCAACCTCCACGCAGTCTGCAAACACAGACTCTGACTCAGGATTTGTGGTCCGAGACTTGAAAAAATACTTGTAAACAATTTAAAGCACAGCACCCAAATTTTTCCACAGACTTACAAGCAAATAATGTGTTTGTTAAAAGCTTTAACCTCTGCCCAAGGTTCAAATTCTGAGGTTGATTCAAGTTTCTGTAATAATGCATTGTAAGTAATGATGTACTGTATGTGCAGCCATACTATGATTCATATCAAATCAAGGGAGGTTGAAACACATCTGTTGATCACTTTTTGAAGTATATTTGTAGTGAGCAGCCACCTATAATTCTATATACTTAAACATTACTGTTATGGCTGTGCTGTGTGGCAGGCAGGCAGGAGAAAGGACCCAAAATGCAGGACTCTCAAAACAAGACTGGAACTCAAAATGCAGCTTTATTGCTGGCAAAACGTCCTCGTAAAATAAACTCACAAAAGCAACACAAAACAAAACTCAGAACAGAGGCGCTGGAAGCCTCGACATAACAAACACACAGCATGTTGAGGGTACGACACGACAGACAACAAAGGAAAACACAGGGCTTATATGCATAGGGAGTAATCAGAATGGGAAAATGGAGTACAGCTGGGAGAGATTAGGGCTAACAAGACTGGGGCAGGTAAAACTGAATACACAGACATAGGACTTGGACTAGCAAAATAAAACAGGAAATACGAAACAAATCACAAAAACGCAAACTTGACACCGAGAGACAGACTGAAAGAATATAACACATGAAACAGAGAAGACAGTGACTTAAACTAGAGGCCAGAACAACAAATAACGTCAAAAGAACACAACCTAGAATAACCCTTAATACAAAATCAAACCAGCACAACTCAAAAATCCGATCAAATCATAATTTAGAAAAAACCCAAAACAGAAACAGAAAATGCTTTTGACCCAGAACCGTGACAATTAGATTGTTTACTTTCAGTTGATAACTACTTTGTAAGTGTACAGCATGCTTGCCTTACTGATAAAAAATATCTGCTGAAAAAAGTTATTAATCAAATATATA
>NW_005189392.1:0-1391 GCF_000239375.1 Pundamilia nyererei
AGTTGATTTTTGTATTATATGATTTATTTATTACATTTTATGTGGAGTGAATAAATAAAAGTATATTTACGGTGGCCCCTACAGACAAACATATAAACAACAACATACAAACTTCAAATCACGTACGAACCCTGAAGCATGTACAAACTCCAAAACACGTAAAAACTCCAAAACACGTACAAACTCCGAAGAACGTACAAACTCCAAAACACGTACAAACTCAGAAGCACATACTAACTCAAAACACGTACAAAAGACAACAGAAGTGCTCCAGGATGCTAGGGACAGTGTTGAGATTGTGTTACCTAGTGGCTACACAAGCCAGCAAGTACCAACGACCGGATTTGGTGTGTGGTAGTAACAGGTAAATAAACTTTTTTTTTTAAATTATTTGACTATATATGAATGCTTGTGTATAAATAGACAAACAATACACATATGCTTTCATGCTTTTAATTGTGTGATTTAAGTGATCTAGGTAGCTCTGTTTTGGAAGTGCAATTCATGCTAGAAATGTGTTTTGGAGTTTGTACGTGCTTTTTAGAGTTTGTACGTGTTTTGTCTGTAGGGGCCACCACATATATTTATATATAAACATATATAAATAAAACACTTTTTTTTACATTAGTAATTCCTTTTGTGCATAATTTTATATTATTGTTAATAATAATTTAATTAAACAACAAAACAACCTGAAGAGCCGGCTCTCTAAAAAGAGCCGGAAATCCCATCACAAGTACGCCAAGCCGCGCGTGCGCTGTGCCTCTTAAAGCGATCCGTAACAAAGACCGTAACGAAAATGACCGCATTTCATGCTCAAAATAAAATACTGGATAATTTTTGGATAAAGTGCACCGTAGTTAGCAGTCATTAAAATAAATTTAAAGATAAATAATGACATTGTAGTGATAATTAATATTAATTATTAATATGCTAGAGGGTGGTGTTGACTCACAAATGAGGGAATTAGCCTAAATTAACTATGATTCTGTGTTTATGCCTGTCGTGTCCTGTCATGTCATTATGATCATCTTTTTCTGGTATCTGGTTCTGTCCATGCTCAATCTGGTATGGGGTTCTCTGTAATACTGAATGTGAGAGATGTTGAACCAGTGAAAGAGATGTTTATGTTATTTCTTATTTGTATTCATTTTAGAACCACATCCTTACTCTCCAGTAGTGATGGGTCGTTCGCGAACGAAATGGCTCTTAGAGCCGGCTCTTTGACGTGAACGACGCGAGCCGGCTCCTTATCGCCAGCCGTCACGTGGTTTTTTTTGGTTTTTTTCTTTCTCTCAGCCTCTCTCTCGCACTTTTTTTCCGCTTCACTCTGCACGCGAGCCTTGTGCTTTACGCTGGGCAGAGGGGGGAGGGGCGGTAGTTACACTCAG
>NW_005189392.1:2328-7470 GCF_000239375.1 Pundamilia nyererei
TCTCTAAAAAGAGCCGGAAATCCCATCACTACTCTCCAGCGAGAATGTGAGTTTGATGTGGGCTCGTTGTAAATAAAGTTCTTCAACACTCTGACATCATTCCACGCCCTGAAAGGACCTTTTTTTTTTTTTTTTTTTTTACCAGGGAACAATACAGAATCACGTTTCAGAGAAAGTCGACTAGGGTGTCCACTCTAAGATTCTGCTAAGATTAATCACGTCTGCAGCATCTGGAAAGAGTTATGAGAGAGCAAAACACATTGCAATGCTGTAATTATTTCTTTTTTTGTTGATTTTACCCATTATTTGAGGTCACTGAAGTTTGATGTTAATAGTTTGGAAATCTAGCTTTTGGCAGTTACGTTTATGTGGTTATGATGTATTTTGTATTCTGTTCGAGCAACTGGTTTAAATTCTTTGAACAAACCAGATTTGGTTAAATACACCCTCTCTAAGCGCTGAAACATTTCTCTGTCAATGGCTTTTATTTGAAAATGAAATTAGAATTAGAACATTTTAATATGCTTGGATAAGACTTTAATAGTTTTGTGAAATATTTTAACAAACATTTGTGGAAATGCTCATTTAGGTTCGGGGGATGCGTCTACATGTATTCTTGTGACGTTTGAAAGTGGATGAGTGCCTGAAATGCCTCCTACACTTTTGACAGATGTACGGCTTCTCTCAAGTGTGGATTCGCTGATGACGCTTCAGATGTGATGACTGACTGAATCCCTTGTCGCACTCATCACAATAGTACGGCTTCTCTCAAGTGTGGATACGCTTATGCCTCTTCAGATGTGATGACACACTGAAACCCTTCCCACACTGATCACAGGAGTGGGGCTTGTCTTCAGTGTGGTTATGCTGATGTACCTTCAGACTACAGTATATAGATGACTGAAGCTCTTTCCACATTCATTGCAGGCATAGGGCTTTTCTACCGTGTGGATACGCTGATTGACCGTCAGACTTGATGACTGACTGAAGCTTTTTCCACACTCATTGCAGGCATAGGGCTGTTCCCCAGTGTGGATACGCTGATGAATTTTCAGGTCTGATGATTGACTGAAGCGCTTGTCACACTCATTGCAGGAGTAGGGTTTTTCCGTAGTGTGGATACGCTGGTGACGCTTCAAATGTGATAAACTCCTGAATCTTTTCCCACACTGGTCAAAGAGGCAGACTTTGCCTCCATGTTGGCTGGGAAGATCAAGCTGTTCTTCATAAAAATCTACCCCAACCTCCTCATGAAGTCTGTCTGGGTTGTTCTGGTTTTAAAGAGAAAGAAGAAAGAGACAGAGTGATGTCAGGGTTCCTGGGTCGGTGACCCAGTGTTTTCACTGTTTCAATGTTTTGTTCATGTTCAGTTTATTTTGCCACTTCTCACTTCCTGCTTTTCCCGTGTCAGCTCGTCTCGTGTCATTAGCCAGATTATGTTCAGCTGTGTACTCACCGGTCTCTCATTATCATCCTCATCAGTCTGTGTATTTAAGCCCTCTGTTTCTACTCGTTCACTGTCGTGTCATTGATGTTGATGTGATGTTGTCCTGCCCGTGTGTTCCCTCAGTTCAGTCAGCCATTCAGTTGTCCAGCCAGTCAGTGTCCGTTCACCCTCTGTTCATCCACTCCTTATAATAAACCCTCACCAGTGTTCACCTACCTGCGAGTCCTGCGTTTGGGTTCCTTCTTCCTCGCCTCCACACAACGCCTGACAAGTGACAACAATCTAAAACATTGTCACGTCTGCTGAGGCAGACGGTGTGGAGATGAGAAAGTGTGGACACAAATGCAGGAAACGGAGATGGAGTGAGAAGATAAAATAAAATCAAGCTTTTATTTTGGGCTGCACAAAACACTACAAAACAAAGGGCAAAGGGAGATTGAGATAAACTAGCAAAACCCTAAATTGGGGAATGCTTTGGTAGACATAATTAGTGTATGAATTCTAGAGTAACGGCTGATAAAGAAAATGTTTTCGGCTTTAACTCTAATGTTTTCCTCCTTGGCAAATTTCATTCAAGTCTATTACTCTCTATCACACATGAGTACACTAGCATGTGTTCTTCTAGTGTCAGCAGGTTATAACATAAAAAAAGTAATGGTTGGACTGGAAACAAAAGCCAGAAATGTAAAGTCAAAGAAAACAGAGCATGTCACAAAGCCTCAAATACGGATGTCAGCATATGTAGACGTAATCTCTGTGAGCTCAGCAGCCATTTTGGAACAAGTTCAGGCAGTTATTTCACAGCTTTGACTTAAATAAGTTGTGAGAGAGACATAACTACATTTAGATGATGACTAGGACATAAAAACTGCTTGTATTAAATCATTAAATCTGATTGAAATCAGTCAAACCTTATGAATACCAAAACAAAGACTACATTAATCTAAATATTTTAGTTTGCTATGTATGCTTGTTTTCCCCTGCCAGCCAATAAAGCTGTGATTTTGAGTTCATCCCTCGAGTCTGAGTGCCTGCATTTTGGGTCCAGCTCCTGCCTGGTTAAAGGGACTTACCTTTGCCAGTGTCAGCATTTGCTGCTGGTTCTCATCGTCCACAAACTCCTCCATCGGTGAATCTGCTCTGACAAACATAAAGATAACAAGTTAGAGTAAATGATTCAATTACTGCCATAAAAAAACACCGATGTTAAGGCTTATCACTCAGGTACAACAAATATTTGTAAGAAGAAATATTTGTGAGTAGCAACAAGAAAGATAATCCAGATAGATACTTCAAATTTACAGACATTTCATCTTAAGGCTGTGCAGTTTTTAAAGAAAAACTGGATGTGAAATATTAATTCAATTTAAATTAAAGTAAGGAGAAGTGCAAAACACTCTGAATGTCCTTTGATTTACTTAATTACTATGCACTTAATATATACATATTGTTAAAATTTTGGGTATAATGGTTGTATTGATGTATATCAAGTTGAAATGCTCCCAAAAATGGCACCACAGCATGTAAAAATATAATATAAGTTCTGGCGGACTTGGTTCTATGGTAGGTCTTAAAGGGTTAAGACATCACATATTTTCAAAAGCGCTCCAATGTTTTCGGAGACGTCTGTTACCCACCAGCTCAATAGCTGCCGTCGTTCAAGGCACACTAGCGCCGTTGAGAACACCGGACTCCGGCAAATTGTTTTGAAACCCACCGCCGTCTTTCGCTACTCAGGTTAAACATGATATATAAGTCACTTAGATAACTTAAAAATTATTTTGTTTGGCTTTTTTTTAGTATTTTATTTGTTCCTGAGTAAATCTGTTTGGCTGAGATTAAAGTTTTTACACAGCAGAATAAATGTCAAGCAGACAGCTGATTATCAAAAGTGTGAGATGCTCGAGAATATACTCCGATGTATTTTAGATAGCAAGGAGCAGACGGCTGAGTTTATTAAACTTCACCAAAAAAATCTGCAAATTTCAATAAAAGTTTAATAAACTATCATCTTGTCTTTATTTTTAGCTAGCGCATACCTTAAACATTTAAAGCTGTAAGCTAATGATGGTTATATAAGAGCAGATGCTGCTGGTGCAATAAGCTGTACGTTTTACATCCAATGGATGATGATCTGATTAGTTGACTAATCAAAAAAATAATCGATGACTAGTCAACTATCAAAATAATCGTTTTCGGCAGCCCTAACTGACATCTTGGATCAGTGTATTTTTCTTCATATTCATTTGCTCCTGTTTCATTTTTAGCCTTGTACTAGCCAGCTCGCTTCGCTTAAAGTGCTCCACTAGCTGCACCTAGTGCTCTGATGGTGGTTTCTTTGAGAGCAGTATTGACTATGAGCTGGAGTGTGTGTCCAGCACAGCGGATAGAGGCCCATCCATGTTTTTCTTCAAGCAGTCGCATTGCTGCCACCATATTGGAACCACTGTCATGTACTACTGCTTTTATTTTGGCAGGCAAGATTCCAAACTTTGTTAGCACCTCTTCCATCCATGTCACTATATTGGCACCAGTATGCCTCTTCTCAAGAGGCATGGTGTAAAGGATGAAGCTCTTCATCTTCCAATCTTCACTCAGGAAATGGCAAGACACACCAAGGTAGGCCTCTGCATGGCTGGTCCAGATATCAGCAGTCAGGGTGAAAAAACCTTTGACACCACCAAGGGTCTGCTTTACCTAAAGATATGAGATGATTTGGAACAATAGTAAGCATTAGGGAAATATATTACAGTATATTTTTTCATTATTAATAATGCTTGTCAGTTTATGCATCAAGATTTAAATTTACCAATTGAATAATTCAGTTACATCAAATACAGTTACGCATGTTAAACAATAAACATTCAACATATCATTAAAAAACAAAACAAAAAAAACTTTCCACTACTGTACATGCTTTAACCAAGATGAATTTATTGGTTGCTCAGTCAGCAAGCTCTTAATATTATTTCATCATGAAATGTATTAAATTCTAATACAAATGGCTATTTTGTGTTTGTGGTGTGAGAGAGTGGAGAGAAAGAGAGACCAACCTTCTTAAAGGTAGCATCATATTTCTTTTCCATCAATTTGGTGAAGTGGGATCGGCCTGGTAGGTAGTTATCGTGGTAATCTGGGTTGAACTGCTTGATCATCTCTTTGAAGCCTTGATCATCAACCATAGACAGGAGTCTCATGTCCGTCACCAACATGTTCAAGATTGATTCAGTCAGGACATCTGCTTGCAGAGGTTTACATGTTGTTGGCTTGGTGAAACACTCGTCCATTAAAGACGAACATATTTTTTTAGCAGTCCTGTGATGTAACGTTTAGTAATAATAAGTACTGCTCTCAGCGTTAATCTCGTCAATACGACGTTAACGCGGCAAATCCCAGTTAGCTCGGTAATGCTGTGCGAGGGCTGCACGGGGCTCACTAACGGGGATTTGCCGCAATAATGCAATTATGGCGTTAACGTCATATTAATGAGATTAACGCTGACAGCACTAATAATAAGTAGCTCGCTGTTTACGCTAATGTTAGCAGCTAACTAGCCAATTAGCTTACCGAGACGACTGTACCACGACGTGCTTCCTTTTTTTTTTTTTTTTTCGCCTGTCCCGTTTGGCTCTTTTGCCATCAGAATTATTGTCTAAAGGCAAAGAAAGATGCCCAACGGATTTACTTTACCAAAT
>NW_005189393.1:0-1358 GCF_000239375.1 Pundamilia nyererei
TCTGGAGCCTGGATCTCCTCCATGCTTGCTGCATGCCCTGGAGGACGGGGCTATGGCCCTCTACACCCTCTAGCAGACCGTGTTCATAGACATAAACTACACCTTTCCTGGCTGCTACTTCAAAGCACGTTGTGCGCTGTCTGTCCTGGGTGCTGCACAACAACATTCAATATTTAGTATTTACTGCTGTTTACGCTTAGCTAGATTAATGCGATGGTGTTGTGTTTGGTATGTTTTTTTGCTTGTTTTCTGTTTTTCTCTCAACAGGTGATCCAGGAGATTTTTTTTCTTTATCTTTTTAAGTGCCCTTTCTCAGTGTCCCTCTTCCCTTCTGTTTTTCTTTTCCTTCATCTTTCTTTCTCCCTTTCCTATCCCCCAGTCATGTTTGTCCTGTCTGTAACATCTGAAAATAAAATAAAATAAATAATAACAACAAAGGTCGATCAAATGGACTAATACGGCAAGGCCATGATGATCCATTTGGCAAAGTAAATCCACTGGGTATCCCTGTTGTTCTTCAGACAGCAATTCTGACGGCTAAAGAACCAAATGGGACAGGCAAAAAATAAAAAAATAAAAAAAATAAAATAAAATACAGAAAGCTGAAAGCAATTGAACATGTACTCATTCTTCTCTTTGTTTTTTTAACATCAGTCTTCCTTTTTCCATATATAATGATGATTTCATTTATTAGGGTAAGAAAAGCAACCATACCTGTGTTAAAAATAATAGAATGTAATGTTCTGTTCAGCATTTTATTAAAATAAAAAAAGAAAAGAAAAACTTTATACTGACAGTTAAAAAAAAAAAAAAAAAAGGACAGGAGTGATGTGGTGGGTAAAGGGGGTCCTGGTGATAATACCGGCAGCAGAATTCTGGAGGTGTTGGAGCTTGTGAATGGATTTTTGAGTAAGACCAAAAAGAAGTGAATTACAATAATCAATCCGAGAAGTAACAAGTAGTGATGGTAAATTTGATTCTTTTTACTGAATCGAGTTTTAATGAGTCACTCACCAAAGTGAATCGGATTTTGGGATCATTTGATTCACTGAGTCAGTTGACCAGAGAGTGGAAAAAAATTTACATTTTCACTCAAACTTAATTTGTTTCTCTTTATGTAAATCCTACTGCTAAGATGAATGATTTAAAAAAACAACTATTTTATAGAGCAACAAAGAGCAAAAACATTTCTAAAATTAAGCAATTTCCTATCAAAATTGCTTAATAAACATTTATTTTGTTTATTTGTATTTTATTAGTATTTTCCTTAAATGTGTTAAATATATATTTTCTCATCTAAATGTCCACTGAGCTGTGAGCCAGGGGGCGGTAATGCGCCTTAACATTGGTTGCCAATC
>NW_005189393.1:3140-4949 GCF_000239375.1 Pundamilia nyererei
GATCATTATTTAGCCTGGAGAAATAGTTTGCTGCTTTATAAGAAAGCCCTCCGCAAAGCCAGAACATCTTACTATTCATCACTGATTGAAGAAAATAAGAACAACCCCAGGTTTCTCTTCAGCTCTGTAGCCAGGCTGACAAAAAGTCTTCCTTGACTTCCAGTTGCGCCATAAGATGGCTGCACCAACGAGAGCTCCCAGTCTTCTCAGCAAAAATGTTATTATTCATTTTGTACTGCTTTCTATTTCTGTGCATACAGCACGATCATACACTCGGTATGACAGACAAACGATTTTGGAGCTACGTTCGTCACCCAGTTCGGACTTTACAGCGGGTTTCGACTCCGTGGACGCTCTGCTGCCTGGGATCCTTTGTTTACTCGCACGACGTCGAGGGAAAACAAACAGGGGGAAACGCGCTGGAGTTTTGTGCCGAACGCGACAGAGAAACAGCAAGCCACCTCTGCCCAGCATCCTGCTCGCGAATCTCCAGTCTCTTGACAACAAACTTGACGAGCTGCGTGCACGGATTAAACACCAACAAGACATCAGGAACTGCTGCGTTCTGGCCTTCACAGAGACATAGCTGGAGCCCAGCGTCCCCGACTGCGCCATCACACCGGATGGATTCACTGTTTACCGGGGAGACCGAACGAAGGACTCAGGCAAGAAAAGGGAAGGAGGGGTGTGCTTTATGGTTAAGTCTTTGTGGGCTAGAGATGTGTGTATCTTAAAAACTTTATTTTAAAAACCTACTGCTCTCAGAGCCTCGAGCTGCTGACCATTAAAGTCAGGCCTTTTTACCTCCTGAGTAAGTTCATTTCTCCTTTCAGCTGTTTACATTCCCCCACATGCTGATAAAGCCACAGCTATGGACGAACTGTATGACATCACTATTGGACTTGGGAACAAAAATGCAGAAGCTGCCTTTATTGTGCTGGGAGACGTCAACAGAGCCAACATGAAGAAGGTTCTCCCCAAATACTATCAGCACATCTCCTTCCCCACAAGAGGTGATCAAACACTGGACCATTGTTAGCTTCAAAGAGTGCTACAAACCCCTCCCCCACAGAGCTTTTGGCAAGGCAGACCATTGTTCCATACTGCTGCTGCCTGCATACAGACTGTGGGATTAAAGAAATTATTTTACTGCCACTATTCATAACTATCATCACTACCATTGCATTAATAACATACAGTAATTTACAGCATTGATATTGCATTCAGATGTTTAAACATATTGGCACCCAATTAGCCTTTATTACAGGTGCAGTTATAACCACTTTAAACTGTTGAGTTTAAATTTACAATCTTAAATGCCTTTGAATGCCTCTTTTATAATCTTAAATGTTTATATGCTGATTATATTGGGTTGTATAAGGAAGGCTCAACTCTTGACAGGAAACAACATGCTTTTGCACCCGAAAGTGAAACTAAGCAGAGTGTAAGTTATTTTGAGGAGTTTTTTGGATGATGCTATTTGAATAACCAGGTTATTCATTATTATCTTTTATTCATTTATATCTTTTGATTAAGCTTTTAGTAGTGGTTCTTGATTAAAACATAACATAATACATATATAGTTTCAGATAGGCTATTACACATATTAGGATGAGCCTCTGTTCTGGTGAACGGTCAGAAGCTTTAGCTCGTGAGATGAGACAGAGTTCGTGTGAGGTCGAGACACACACATACTGTTAGATTATAATATTATTTTATGCCATGTTAGACCCCTAATTAAAGATTGTGAATTATTATGTAGTTTTAGTTTGCATTATTCTCCTGAATTAGAAGAAGCTGATAACTATT
>NW_005189393.1:6138-7469 GCF_000239375.1 Pundamilia nyererei
AAATCATCGTTTGACTCAACCCGACCGGACCAGTGTTGTTATTGTGGTTTTTCTCTTGTCTCCATCCCCAATATTTTTGAACCTTAACAATACATACACACACACTTACACAGCAGTTAGATTCAGGGGTAGGCGAGAGTTCAAATAGTACTTTGGAAAACGCTGTAACTGCAAAATTGTGCCTGCATAAGTTACAAGTTTGTTGTAGAACGTGCTGCTGATGTTCCAGACGATAAGCGAGCGTCTGGCAGCGACAGGAAACACCTGGCTTGGAGGCGAAGAAAATTTTCTTTTCTAACTGTGTCAAAAGTTGCTAACAGAACATTTGTGGTTTTGAAAATGCATGTATTGTATCTGTGTTGACGTATGAAGGGGGCGTCATAAATCCTACCCTGATGCTTTAAAACAATGGATGTGTAGTTCTGGGGGCGGAGATCTACAGCTGGTGTGTGCAGTGTACATCTCCCCACGCTGCGTGTGTTTCATTAAAATCATTGTTTGACCAACTCTGCTGGACCATTGTTGTTTTTGTGCTCACCCTCAACATTTGAACCCTTAACAAGACCAAGGCTGAAGCAGGAAAAACCAGCTTCCAGGGTCATCTACAAATGGGACAGTGAGGCTGAGGAGGTCCTACAGGACTGCTTTGAGACAACTGACTGGCAGATATTTGTGGATGCAGCTGATGGCAACATCAATGAAGTCACAGACTCTGTCACTGGATATATTGGAAAGTGCATGGATGATATCATCACAAAAACCACTGTCCGCATATATCCAAATCAGAAACCCTGGGTAAATAAAGACGTTTGCACCAAGCTAAAAGTGCGGACCTCTGCCTTTAACTCCGGGGATGCAGCCCACTGCATCTCTCGCAGATGAGCTCAACAACTTCTATGCTCGTTTTGACGCAGACAACAGCTGGAAGAGGTGTTCACCAACATCTTCAACCTCTCCCTGAGGCAGTCAGTGGTCCCAACGTCCCTCAAAGCATCCACCATCATTCCTGTTCCCAAAAAATCAGTGGTCTCCTGTCTGAATGACCACCGTCCTGTTGCACTGACATCCGTCATCATGAAGTGCCTGGAGCGGCTGGTCAAAGGTCACATCTGCTCCTCCCTCCCTGACACACTGGACCCTCTTCAGTTTGCCTATCGGACAAACAGAGCCACAGAGGATGCCATCGCCCTGGCAATGCACACCACCCTCACTCACCTGGAAAAAGGGAATACATATGCAAGGATGCTCTTCATCGACTACAGCTCGGCATTTAACACCATCATCCCCTCAAAACTTGCCTTGTAGCTCATCAACCTTGGGCTGGGAACACC
>NW_005189394.1:0-7466 GCF_000239375.1 Pundamilia nyererei
TATTCAAAGTCAGTTTTTTGAGGCTATAAAAGAGAAGTCAGACAGATCAGTAGGCATTACAACCAACACTGCAGTCATGGATAATCCACAGAGAAGGCCAAACGAGAACAATGACACACCGTCCAATGATATATTCAGGCAAGGTACGAGTTTCTTCCACAGTGACTCGTTTAGCCATCACTTTTTCTCCTCTTTTCTTTCCATTTCATCTTTTTTTTCCAGGTAGTTTCCTGAAGTCAGTGTTGCCTATTTTAGTGGAAGAACATTAGTTGAAATCATTCTTAAATATTTGCTAAACCTGTGTGCTTTTGTAGGATGCTTGCATATGAAGTTGTATTTGTATGAGGTCAGATAAACCTAAATATAGCTACAGTAAATAAGATGTGTTTTCTAATGTAGCTGGTTTGTGGCTTGACCGCAAACTCATTGCAGCTGTGAGGATATACAGTTCACTTGTTCAAGCATGCCTACAAAGCAGAAGAAGCTAAGAAGGAAAATGTAAGTCAATTGTGTTTTCTGCCAAACATTGAAACATTACAATATTTTTATGTTTATTTGCTAAAGGTCGATCAACAAAGTACCCACCGATTATACCGTTCCTTGGATTGCTGAACGCTGTGCTGTTGATAACGGCTGTTGCTATTGGAGTTAACTGTGAGTGTGAAAATTCACATTAAGTTTCGTTTCCCACTTTTTTTAATTTGGAAACTTACTGATAAACTGCTGATAACACACTTTCAATATAAGATTTTAGAGTAATCATGTTAACACAAGCAGTAACACATCTTTTAAATAGAAAATGTTCTAGTTTGTTGATTAAAAAACTATTTTAGTTCCTTCTAAACAAAACTGTGTCAAGATTATTTTCCAGTATTTTGAAATGTGATTCAACTATTGATATTTTGACACAAACATTTTCAGGTGCCAAAGTCAAAGAGGACTCCTTGCACATTTCCAACCCAGCTGTAACACAGCTCTTCAATGAGCTCGACTATCTCCGAAGCAACCACAGCGATGTGATCAAAGCTGAAGAGGAGGCCAAGAAGGCGTTAGAGAGCGCGATCAACAACCACAAAGAAGTAAAGGTGAAAATTGAGCAGCTGAAGACCGTCAATGATGGTTATCAGAAACAGATGCAAGCACTGCAAGTGGAGAAGGCAAACCTGAAGTCCAACATATCAGTTTTAGGTGAGAAACTTTGTTTTACTCTGTGAACTCTGAATACATTAAAGTACCTGAAATGACAAGAAATCCTTTGTTTCTCTCAGAGGGATCTTGCGGCGGATGCCTCCCTGGTTGGGCTCTTTTCAACTCGTCCTGCTATTTCTTCTCCTACACCGAGTCCTCTACTGTCAAAAAGAACTGGCATGAGAGCAGAGAGGACTGTGTTAGTCGTGGCTCTGACCTGGTTGTGATCGATAACCAGGAAGAGCAGGTGGGTTGAAAACAAACAAGGATGACTGTAAAAAATAGGTGAGATAGACAGAAAGTCTACATGCCTAAGAGACCACAGAGAGTGATTAACATGGATTTAAATTCTGCTAATCGTAGAGCTGATTATAAAGTTCATATCGAGTATGTTTATCTTCATTTAGGTGTTATTACCCAAGAACCAGCTGTTCTTTCTGGGTCAGCTTTTAACAGAATAGACATCCAAAACTCAAACTACATGCAGTCAACAAATAAATTTAAAGAGAAATATATGTTATTAAAAAATCAAGTAAACAATTAGCAAAAAACAGCAAACAGTCATGTCAACATGCTATAATCTGCTTCCTGTTAATAAACATAAGGTACAGGTGATGGAAAAATAAAAAAATGTTATGTAGTTTATTTATTTATATATATAGCACATTTAATTACAACAGTAGTGTTGACCAAAGTGCTGTACAAACATACAAATTACACAATAAAATAATGAATATCATTAACATCAATGCCAAATAACAAATAAATAAGCAAATAACTCTCATGCAGCATTAAAAGCCAATGAGTAGAGCTGTGTTTTAAGATAGCATTTAAAAAGATTGAGGGTAGGAGCCTGTCTGATGTGGACAGGCAAATTTAGGCAATTTAGGCACTGAAACCTCTCGAGAACAGGGTGACTGTATAGAAATTGCAGCTGAAAAAATACATTCTTTTCTAAAATTATTGACAGAAAGGGAAGCTTTGAAAGAGGCCTGAAGTTTGCAAGAACAGAGGAATCGAGATTCGTTTCTTTAATCACAGGCTGCACAACAGCATGTTTAAAGCAGGCTGGCACAACACCTGAGTTACGACTGCTATTAAAACTGACCACCTTGAGAATCTTTTTTAAGAAATGTGTTGGAACAACATCATTTGGACAAGATGATGTCTTTATGTCATTACAAAGTTTTTCCACCTGATCAAATCACACAGGCTCGAACTGCTCACAAACAGTAGAGCAGGTGAATGTAATGTAGCCACAAACTGGCACTGTACACGTCAAGGTCGTGCCCTGAAAATGAGTTAATTTCTATATTGGTTGTTATAATTAGGTCATTTGAAAACTTTATTTTAGGTGTTAACTGATTCTTTTTTTCTTCTTTTTCTTTAGAAATATGTGAGTAACATAATCCAAAATATGAAAACCAGTGATAGTAAGTGGGAAAATGGATTCTGGATTGGACTCACTGACATGGAGAACGAGGGGAACTGGACATGGATTAATAATGTCACAGAGGTGCAACAAAGGTGAGAACAGCACCAATCATTTCTTCATACTTTTATGTTAAATAAATTAATTTTATTATATATATTATCAATCAAAAGTTTTAGACCATGTCATGGTACTGGGTTGGTGACCCAGCGTTTCGTGTTTGTTATTCTTCATGTTGTGGTTATTATCTGACGATTTGATGTTTTTTATGTATTCTAGTTGAGAGGTTTTCTTCCTGTGCCTCCTTTGCTGTGTGCCTAGTTATCTGTCAGTGTGCTCCATCTGTGCTCTGTTTCATTTCCCTGAGTCTGTGTCTGTAGTCCAGCCTGTGGGTTCCGGTTTTACTTTTAGGGTCTGTGTCTCTTGTCTCCTCATGTTAATTAGGATCAGCTGTGCCTCCTGTTTGCCATTCCTTGTTGTTCCTCTGTGTGTGTACTCATAGTGTGAGGTTGCCTTTGCTCGTTGTCGGTCCGTTTGCATTAGTTGCTGTTTCTCAGCATGTCTCTGCTCAACATTCTCCGTGTCATCCCTGCCTGTCTCGCCCCATGTTCCCGTGCCTTTTGTCTCCTCATGCTTCCAGGTATCCCAGTGTTTAACGTTTTGTGTTTCAGTTTGGGTTTGTATGAGGTTAGTTTTCCCAGTTTAGGTTTTGGAGCCCCCCGTTCCTTTTTTCCTGTTTTTGTCACTTTGCCATCACTGTAAATAAACGATCACTCGCATCACAGCCTCTGCCTGCATTTTGGGTCCTTCCTTCACAAACACCACATGACTGCCGTAGCAGCCATGACAGTCCACCCCAATTTTTCCATTTTTTTATTGAAAATTATACAGTTTCATGTGTCATTGCACTCTGAAATGAAAGCATAGTATAAATAAGCAATGGGACTTCAAAATCATAGAATCAAGCTATAGACGAAAATTGATTTTTTACTTTTGACTCATCCAAGTAGCCATCTTTGGCGGATATAACAGCTGAACACACCTGTGGCATTATTTCTACAATAGAACTCAAAATTCTTCAATGTCTCTTACAGTTTCCATGAATGTGTGGCACTTGTAGATTTCTTTGCTTTCACTCTTCTGTTCAGTTCATCCCAAACTACCTCCATGGGGTTTAAGTGTAGAGGCTGTGCTGGCCACTCCGTGTTTTCAAGCTTACCATCTTGTTCTTTTTTTGCCTCTGTCAGTGCGCCCCAGGGTGGCTGTGGCTACAATGTAGCTGCCATCACCAGTGTGTGAATGTGTGTGTGAATGGCTGGGTGACTGGACGTGTAAAGCGCTTTGGGGTCCTTAGGGTCTAGTAAAGCACTATACAAATACAGGCCATTTTTTCCTCAGGTAATTCTGGCATAGCTTGGAATTATGTATTGGTCATTATCTTGCTGTAGGATGAACCCCTGACCAACTAGGAGCATACCAGAGGATATGGCATGGAATTAGTAGCACCAGCTTCCAAGGCTTCATCAACCTCTGTTTTGGGTTCCCTGATAAAGGCCTTTCTGTATAATTCTAAAATGTACATTGGGTAACCGTTTTTTCTTTTCTTTTTTTTTTTTTTACCTCTGACAGTTCACCTGATGTGAACCTTTGTACCAATCCAAGCTATTCATTGGACTTGAATTGCAATAAATAACTGAAAATATTGGGTGTTTTAAAACTTTTGACCGGTAGTGTGTGGTTTGAAGTTAACAATACATGATGCAATTTTCTTAGGTACTGGATGGATGGAGAACCAAACAACGGCGGACATTTTGGAGAACATTGTGGGGTTGCAGTTCACTCCGCCTTTAATCCCTGGAAGACCCGCTATGATGGAAATTGTGACTTGAAGCAGTTGCACTGGATGTGTGAAATGTAAATAAGAAAAACTCTTCTCACTCCTGATATGATGCTAAAAAAGCATTTTTAACAAGAAATATTTTATCAGTTTTTGGGTTATTTTTCATATTCAGAGTCTACAACAGTGCAGTTAACATTCTAATTACTTTAGAGGTCTGTGTGAAAATTATTTGTTATTAAAAGAAATTCCACTAAACCTAAAGCCAGCCTGGTTAGTATCAAGAAAAAAACTATTATAATAATAATTAACATTATTTTGGAAATAAAAGCATATAGAGTAAATGCTATGCAATAGACAAGTTGACATTAAACTGTAACACGTATACCGTATGTTTTTTATGTGGATCTACTTTTTTTGCTATGGTAATTGTTTGATATGCTTGTTCTTGTGTCTTTTAATCGTGTATTTCTGTTATTTTTCTAAATGAATAAGGACAAATGTGGAAACATAAATATGGATGGTTAGGTTCATTGGAATTTGTAGGCAGCACAGAAAACATCTGTGAACTAAATCTGATTTTGCTAAAAAACTTGGCAAGTTGCTCTGAAGTCATGGCAAAGGCAAAAAAGAGAGACTGTTATTAAATGAATTTGATACAATCAATGTACACCCTTCACAAGTTTCCAGTCCATAACTGACATAAAGAGAGAAACAACCCTTCACACTCTGCAGATCTAAACCAGAGTACCTGCAGAACAGGGACCGCTGCACTGTGCTGTACCCAAAGTGGACTATGTATGATCATTGTATTTTATTATAATTATACAGCACAGAAGAAGGATCCTTGCACCATGAAAATGGCCTAGGATTTTATCAAAACTAGGCCACACAGCCATGGCAGCAAGACAGGTGCAGATAGAAATGCTAATTAAGAAAAAGTTTATTAAAGAAACATGAAGAAGAAACTCAAACTCACAATGTAACTGTCAGTGGTGCATGAAGAGTTGGTGGATGCAGTGTTAGGTGCACAAGAGCAAACCAAACAGCAACCAAACTGCAGATGTTGCTCAGGGAGGAGAGGAAACTTGGCGCACGTTTGAATTCATGGCACATGCCAACAATTCATTTTTACATGAACATAATGTACTAACCAGTGCTGAACGTGGGCTTCATTTCTTTTGGACTTACTACATCTTATCTGTAGAAAGTACATTTCGTTTATGCAAAGATATTTTGACTTCTTCCTTTAAAAAATTCTAACTAAAATTTAACTAAAAAGGAATTTATCATTCAGCTCAGCAGTAGTGCCTTATTTTAACTCAGGGAACTAGAACTCTTGCACTATCTCACCATAAACGTCCTGTTTCCATGAAGATTCATCCCATTTTCTGTATGTCACACTTAAAATCTTTCAAGTGCAGCTGACTGTTAAAGCTTAAAAAGCGCAGAGCACTGAGTTTACAGAAGAAGTTTCAAGGCACACAAATAGCCTTTAAATCTAATCATGTATGATAATTATTTTAAATGACTGATAATTGATTATGCAGCACTATAGAATTGACTAGACTTTCAGCACATTCCTTGATTTCTTATAGAAAGTCAGCATATTACGATCTTGTGTATCATCAAATTAAAGGTTACACCAGAGATTACTTTACTTTTATTTTTGATTCACTTTTGTCACTGATAAAAGTTTGAACTGGAATTCAGTGATTAAGAACTAATCAGCAGTGAGTTGTGTCGACACAGCAAAGTGTCTTGCCAGATATGCATGTGACTGATATCAACTACTGGTTGTAATTTTAATGGTGGATTTGATTCACTCTTTTATCAAGAAGACGTGTGTGCCATCCTCCTTACCTCTTTTTAAAGCCATTGTTGAAAATTTATGGCAGTTACATAAGAACAAAATTAAAATCCATCTAATAACATTCATATATTTGACGGTCTGAGGTGTAACCCAGAGCGGTCCTCAGCAGGAAAAGGGTGGAATGCCCACTCCTGGTCAGGAACAAGTCAAAGATCCTCGTCACCTCCAAAGCCCACCAGCGGAGCCTCTGCTTCACAACAGCAGCTGTTACTTTTAATTTTTAATATAATTGTTCTGTCCTGTTTCAAATTAAACATTTTATATGGAGATATTACACTCTGACTTTTCTTCACCCTATACTTCATTCTGCTCAATAAAATGTTAATATTGTCTTAAACAGTAATGATTTTATTTTTTATACTATAAAATAAAGCTATTATCTCTATATGAATACATATTAGCATCATGAAGACAGCTGTGCTGTACAACCGATTGAAAGCAGAAAATGTAATGCTAGGTGGTTGTTGCCAGTGTGCCCTCACTCGATGATCTTGTTCCCTATTTAATGATGCGTTTGGCACCAAACTCAGGATGTTGATCCAACCGTCAGTAAAAGTGTTTTCACTTGTTCCCAGCAGAGGGCAGTGCAAGACAGTCAGAGTTTATGTGCCTCTTTCCTCTGTTCCCTTGACTATGATGCTTTAATGCAGATCTTCCCAAAGTGTGGGGCGCAGAGCCATTGCAGGGGGGGGAATGAAATCACGGACAAACAGTATCCCACAGTTGTTTATGTTGTTGTTTATGTTTTTAAGCCCATTTTTCACAGAGAGGTATTTTTTGAAAAATGTATTGACATTGACATTTGCCGTGTTGTGGCGTTAACGTCATTTCAACGAGATTAACGCTGACAGCACTAGTGGGAACACAACGAATATGACGACATCATCCTAGTGCAAAGACAAGTGGAAGCAGACAAAAACAACAAGCATGCATGCTACAAACTTTACCCGAGTCATTTAGACAGCCGTTAGCACATGATTCTCCTTATGGGGACCTGATATGTTTAATATTGTGGCGAGCTCAGACAAGGAGGAGACGGAGGTACGTTTGGTCTTGCTTCCCGTGAGCTAGCCAGGGAGCACAGCCGTTTATTGACATCTGCAGAAGAACACTGCCGCTAGCTAACTGCTCAGCGC
>NW_005189395.1:0-1785 GCF_000239375.1 Pundamilia nyererei
GAACCTTCTTTGTGGAAGCAAAAATGAAACTTTGAGTTCAAAGTTGGATTAGCTGGCACTGTGTGTACTTCTTCCTCATTGCAAAAATATCCTTTGGGCACAAAGCTCACCCTCCTGTGTAATCAATTCACAGTCAACGGTGATTTCCTTTAAATATAAGAAAATGAAATACGTTATTCCAAAAGTTGGGATCTTATAGAAGAAGCGATTCAAAAAAACTCAAGTTACTCAATAAGGATCCTAAAAATCATCGTAGGTAAGATGAGAAAATGTTAGAGAGAATATTTAGCTGCACAGTAACCAGTACAGAGGGTGGTTAGCGTCTCTTGATTATCCACAGCAGTTACAGTTATTTGGAAGTGCTTTTTGTCACCTGATGGAGGAATCCAAACAGCGTAGATTCAAACAGCAACAACGGTGAACGACGTGGATGCATACCCAAATTTAGTGGCTCAATATTCAGGACATAGAACCTACCTCTTGACAGAATGTCATCTGGGGTCACATCAGTTTTCCACATTTCTTCCTATTGTCCAGGTTAACATCTCTGTCAATGGTCTAAAGCCAGGTATGGTCAGAGGATTGGGAAGTGTGACTGTGTCGCATTGCAACGTTACATCGAGGGCATCAAGCACCACTCATCCTAATCAGCTCACCGAGTTTGTTGATATTATTTTTGAAACATCCGCTACGATGATTGCTTGAACAGCTCCAGTGCAATGAAACCCTGTCATTTCCTCTTTAGGTCCTCCAGGATTACAGCCCTCGCTCAGGAGGCAAAACAGTGAGCACGATCAGCTGGGGTTGCCAACAATGTAATATGACGAAAAAGCACCGGTAGACTTGTAAAAATAAACAAAAAAAACCGCAACAAGCAAGAAAAATCAGCCTTTTCCGGCAATAAAGTCAAAATTTTAAACTAAACAAATAACTACAAAAAGAGCTGCTTTAACAGACTGCCACTCAGCATGGCACCAAAAAAATGGACTGTGATATTGTTTTATGCTTTTATAAACAGTAGTGACTGAAGGAATGAAATCACAGATACAAGGGAGGTTATTTGAGGTGGTTCAGGCATCTGACTAGAATGGAGGAGGCCCTGTAGCAGACCCAAGACATGCTGGAGAGATTATATCTCTCAGCTGACCTATGAAGACCTTGGTGTCCCTCGGGATGAGCTGGAGGAGGTATCCGGAGGAGGAAGGTTTTCTGCTTAAACTACTGCCCCCATGAAACCGGGCCTCCGGATAAGCTCCCAGGGTAACTATAGGTGCATGCGTGGATGGATGGAAAATGTCCAGTCCTCCATTCCTTTGGCGTAGTCGCAGTGAGATTCTAGATTTATAAGCTAGTAGTTTAGTGCCAAAACCCCACAGAATAGTTTCTAGTTGTAATAGTTTACTGTGTAAACCTTTAGTCATTTTACTTAACAAAGTAATTTTTAGTGGATAAACCTAAACAAGATGTTGCTTCATTATATTGGCAGCATTTTTGAGCAGTGTAATATCATCTTTTACAGACTGTAACAAATGTAAGAAGATGCATGAGACATATCTGTCAGTGTTCTTCAGGTGCAATAAATGGCATGTCATTAAAATCTTTACTACAAAAGGATGAGAAAAAAGAAATGATATCATCCAAAAACTACCAGTATGGTGTCGGTACCCGTGACTGGGGACAACCACCAAACACAGGAGGAGAGGACAGGGTCAAAATAAAAGCCTACAGTGAGCACAACTACTAACATGACTCAAAACAATCCAACTACACTGACCATCCTAAAAT
>NW_005189395.1:3307-4878 GCF_000239375.1 Pundamilia nyererei
AACTACTAACATGACTCAAAACAATCCAACTACACTGACCATCCTAAAATCCCTGTAAACAAACAGAGAATTAGTAAGTAAATATAACGTATCAATACAGAAATAAAACATTACAATAAGTAAAACATGAACTTATTAAAGTATCTTTGGGTCCAAACCATATGGCGAACCCAGCACAGTCGAGGAACATAGCTGAGAGCACAACTGCCAACAATCACCTATTTAACACTTTGTGCCTCATCTCTGATTGGCTAGTCTCCCACTTAGCATCCCTGTGCAACAACACTATAACTCATATTCAACAGGCTGACAAGCATCTGCCCTGCTAAACAGTCACTATGCAAGAAGAGCACACTGCTCTGAATCTGTCAGTGACCTGTGATTTTAGAACAGGGAGCAGGAGCAGTTTCTCAGTACCATTAACTTTACTACAACAAATAATTACATTTGCAGCTGAAGTATTTTTGTGAGGACATTAAAACAAAATTTAGTTTCCTCTCAATCACTGAAATGTCTGTTTATGGCAGGTTCTTCCTGTTTGTTAATTAATATTGTACGCCAGCCCTTTGTAAAGTGATATTTTTAGCACGTCCGGGTGTATAGAGTGATTTTACCATGTGTAAAGAGTGAGAAACTGCTTCCTACTTTCCCATTGTTTGATGTTTGTCTTGTGTGTTTTCCAAGCTTCTCGATAGGAAGGAAAGCGGCACAATCAGCAAGCTAATTTACCTGGGGTTTGTATGAGTTTCTGTGAATGCACATCGTTACTGTATGTGTTTCCAAACATGAAATAGAGGACAAATGGACAGAAGCTCCCAGGTTTTTCACATAATACTTCTTTAATTAAGTCTTAAACTTTGGGGCTACTAATTTAGCTTATGCTATCACGCTTTCTATATTCAACTGTAAAACAGATGAGTAAAAACTCGTTTTACCAGCTAAGTAGACAGATTTTTAAAAAAGTAACTACTTTAAGACTATTATAAACTACGGCCTTGACTCAGGGCAAGTTGTTACACTCTGTTTACTCCTGCGGTTTCTCTGACTTGTTGCATAACAAGTTAGTTCATCATGCAATTCTGAAGATTCCTCTTCTCGAAGATTCTGGTCCTTTGTAGCAGGACATAGCAGGAGTAGTGCAGTCTAAGTGTTACTATTGCTCCTGCAGATTTGTCTGCAACGTGTTTGCTTGGAAGAAACTCCAATTTGATTTTATTTAAAAGCTATCATAGTTAAATGCGCTCTGTACAAGTTAGCTTTTCATACTAAACATTTTCCAAGCATATGCACTAAATGCACAGAAGCTAAAAGAACACTTTTTACTGTGTTTGTCTGAGAGATTCAAACATTTTGGGAAAAGACCTGAAGCTATGTCTGCTTGGTTTGATTCTATAGAAAAAAATAATACTCACAAATATATTAAATGCCCAAAACATTAAAAGCGTTGTTATAAAACAACAATGTTGCACACTGTGCATGGCATACAGCATTATGAAATAACAGTGCAGAGCAGTCTGTGCATGTCTCATCCCTGTTTGGGCTGATGGTAGTGTGGAGAGGGCATTCACATA
>NW_005189395.1:5580-7466 GCF_000239375.1 Pundamilia nyererei
ATATTTAGCTCATCACTGGTCTGAGGGCTAAACCCACAGAACATGTAATATTCATGTAAATATTGTGACTTCCAGAGGCACACAGATGTCAGAGTGATTTGAATAATTTTAAAAGGCTGTAATGTAATTTAAAAAGGAAGGCAGTAAACAAAAGTAAATGATTTAAAGAAATATTCTAACACTGCCACTGCACAAATGAAAAGGTTGACTTATTCAGCATTTCGTGTCTTTGAAGTTCAAAGGTTGGATTTTCATATTAGACATAAACAAAAACTAAAATGTGTATATATAATATTCATACAGAGAGAGAGAGTGACACTTTAAGAGGGGCAGCGAATCAGACGATAGTTGTCTTTAAGTGAGCCTGACCTTATAAGGGGAGGAGCTAATAGCTTGTTTTGACAGAGGGGCTAAAGACATTAGAATGAAGTCATTCTGTCTGTTCCTCCATTTACACTTTTGTGGTTGTCTCGTTTTGATAAAGCCCATTGTTTTATTGTTTCATTCTCTATAAGTAGAAGTGATGCAGAGGTGCAAAAGGAGATAGGCTTGACTTCTATTTATTATTATTTGTTTGTCACAGGTCTCTAAATTTATTCCCTTTGTCCTTAATTTCCTGTCAAATGAAGGACAAGAGTTGTGATTACGTATCAGACCACTGAAGGTCAGTGTAGTAAGTATTTACCAGGCTACACTGCAACGAGAAAAGTATATCAAATCACAAATACACTCCATATGAAAATCAGATATAGATAAGGTTCCTGAGAATGCTTTTCAAACACTAGTACTGGGAAAATGTATTTACTGCCCAAAGTTGTAAGCAATCTCCCAAGAGGCTTTAAAAAAGCCAAGCAGAGGTGCTGACTAAACACCACAGGTTGTTTATGTTGCTGTTCTCCTCTCATGCACAGGCTTGTCCACGCTGAAGAGAGGAAATGCTCTGGGATGAGTGAAGGCATGCCATTGGCTTGAAGTATAATCTCTAAATTCACCTTTATGAGATTCCTGAAAAAAGGCATGACAGAGATTATGGTTTCCCGTGTATCAGAAGTGCTTAATTCCTGGAAACCAAAACTCAGCTTCCTTTATCGGAGTTCAAAGTTTACTTATATTATCACACAGCTTCATTATGTGTGTTATTTAATAGCCAGATTACATTAGGGTCACCTCTCACCTGCCCCTCCATAAATCACAACCTTATCATTGTGGAGGGGTTTGTGTAGTCTAGTCTGTCCCTGATAAGGTTTCACAAAGGAAATGGTCGCAAGTGGGGTCAAAAGTTTATCATGCACCTTCTGTGCTCTGTGCCCACCACCTGCAGGAACCACCATAGGGATTTCATGTAATTAAATGGCATCACCTCTCACGGGGAATGAGTCTAAACTAATGCATCGGGTTTAGAGGTGATTAGATATAGTCTGAGCCCAAGAGACGGCCACACTCAATGTTTAAACTCTGTCAAAAACTTTGACCAAATCCATTTTACATCCACTGCACCCAAGTGTCTTTTCTTTTTGAATTAATATCATATCAGAAATGGTTCATTTAAATTATTTTGACCCATAAGGAATCACAGCTACAAGAGTAGGCAGCCATTGAAATGTAGGCAATCCAGAGACCCCTCATGTGGGCTTCATTTTGACTAGTTGCCTGTCAAACATTTTGATATAAGTCTTCAAATTTTTGTGGAAAGCATTTTAAAAAACATATCATCCAATGAGTTACCAGAACAGATGACACATCCAGGAGGTCAATGGCTGCTTTTGTTTCTCTACTCCATAGACGTCAAATTGGTGCAGTTTTGCTATTGCAACTATAAAATACTATGTTAATACAAAAATATCATTATAGAAATTTTTACAAAGCTTCAGTTAATATGCCTAAGA
>NW_005189396.1:0-7464 GCF_000239375.1 Pundamilia nyererei
ATTACTATACCTTTCTAATGTGACGTTGTTGTCCCTGGCTTTCTTTCTCTCTCTCTCTCCCGCTCCGTTCCTGTGCTACTGCAAGTGTAACTACCGCCCCTCCCCCATCATCCCAGGGCAAAGCACAAGGCTCGTGTGCGGAGTGAAGCGGAAAAAAAGTGCGAGAGAGAGGGTGAGAGAAAGGAAAAGAAAACCCAACGGCTAGCGATAAGGAGCCAGGTCGCGTCGTTAACGTCAAAGATCCGGCTCTAAGAGCCATTTCGTTCACGACCAACACATCACTACTCGAGAGCCATGGTCCTGCAGGGTTTAGATCTCACCCTGGGTCACCACACCTGAATCAAATAATTTCTACCAGGCCTCTATTCTTACTCTGGATGACATTATCTTGGCCTCCAGTATCACTGTGAGAGCATTTCACCTACAGACTGCAGGCTTACTTGTGGTTCCTAGAGTGTTTTGAAGTGAAATGGGAGGGAAAGCCTTCAGCTTACAGGCCCCTCTTCTGTGGAACCAGCTCCCAATTTGGAAGAGAGATACCCTCTCTACTATTAAGATTAGGGTTAAAACTTTCCTTTTGACAAAGCCTATAGTTGGGACTGGAGCAATTGACCCAGAATTCTCCCTTAGTTACAATGCAATAGGTGTAGGCTTTTGGGGGCTTCCCATGATGAATTGAGAGCTTCTTCTTCAGTTGTTGTTGTGATTTGGAATTGTACACATAAAATGTAATAATAATAATAGTAATAATAATAACAATATAGAACAGACTGTCTGGCTAGTCACCTTGAAAAGTACTGGGAAGAAGAAAAAAACATTTTCTTTGTGTGACAAGAATGACAAGAATCACATTGGGTGGTGACTACAAATACTTTTTGTATTTCTAACCTATGACATTTTACTAACTATGTCATTAAACTGTCATGCCTTGGCTTCTTGTCATAATCATTTGAGCCAGTGTCAAAGAAAGAAAACATTTAAAGCCCCTAAGTGTAGTTTGCAAACTATACTTTTAATCCTCTAAAAATGTTTTAGTCTTTTTAAAGAAAAAAGTTGTTTGTTCTGTTTTGTTCTCTGAAACCAGCGCTGAATATGTTGTGATGAGTGATTGGAGGTGATCATACCACACATAATCTATTAAAGCTTGTTTCTGTTTGCCAGTGTCAGTTTGATATTTCCATGTCTTGATCAGAATTTTCTGTCCTGAAGTAAACTTGTTAGTCTAATTAGGCTAAAAATCAAGTTTTGCCTGCTTAGCAGGAGTTGCCGCGGTGTTACCCATGGATGATGAACAACTCAGAAGTGTTCGTCTATGCTTTCGTGTCAGGCGCTTCAGTAGATTACTCGTGCTATTAACAGCATCCGATAGTCTTTTCTCCCCAGGATATAGCTTACATATTACTGTAATGTTATTGTCTGCTTGTTTTAGAAAAGTGAAGAGATGTCCATTTCATAAAACAGCCACTAGCTTCAGCCGAGTCCGACATCTTCCGCTTTAGAATACGACTATGCAGCAAACTGGTGCGAAATGACGTGCATGATGTTAAAGCAGCAGAGTTTACTTCTACGTTTAGAAGATAAATTATTGAAATTAAATAATGATATTCAGCGAGTTTAATTATTTTACAGTGTAGCGCAAGTACATTGTAAGTAACTGTAATTAAAATACCTAAAAGTTAACAGTAATTAGTTACTCTACTTTTTCAGTGGAAAAGTAATTTAACTACAGTAACGCGTTACTTAGTAACGCATTACACCCAACACTGGTCATATGTCACACAGTTTCAAACAAAACAACTTCTTCTGGCCTAACTTGGTGTGTGTGTGGGGCTTAGTTCCACTTTTTTTCTGTCTGCATGTTCCTGTTCTTATTAATATGCATCTGCAGCTCTGCACAAGACTTCCTGTTTTTCAGTCTGGCTGAGCACTTGGTTTGTGAGTCAAAGCTGGCCTTGCTTTATACAGTTAAATATGTTAAATATGACATTTTTTGTTTGTCAGGTGTCCTGTTTGAAGAAAACACTTGGTAGCCACTTGAATGAATGTAAATAAACACATTTACATGAGGGCAACCTGATTTCAAGGACATAAAAATGCTCAAATTTTTAATACATTTTTAGACATGAGTTTAAACGGCCACCATTTTCTTTCTGAGCATTTATTACACGGCGTGCTGCGAGGAAAAGCCTGTTCTAACGTTTGAGTCTCAGGATTATTTTGAGCACCTGACAGCTCTTTTTTGCTTTTAATTCGTAAACTCTCTCGAAACTCTTTCATGTGATTCTTGTGTGGGTGGTTAAAGAGGTTTGTCCTGTTTGAGTGGTGGTGCCAGTAGCAGTTTTAGATACGGGCGACACGGGCGGTTGCCCGGGGCGGCATCATGGTGGGGGCGGCATCACTGGCATCGGCCAAAAAAAAAAAAATGCTTGTACTCATGCTGCCCCGACGTCAGCCAGCGCATATTGGGAATGGCATAGGCACCGATCGGTTTTCTATCGCCCATTTCCTGTTTGCGAGGTGCGCCTGCTGCTTGCGGCGCAGAGAGGAGAGGGCGGGGCGGCGGGGGATTCTCTGACCGGCTGGAGCAGCATCTAATAACCAACTCGCAAAATAAAACAAAATAAAAACAAACCAACAAACACGAAAACACCAGACATTATAATACAGACTTATGATTTGCACCAGGTGCGATTCTAGGATCAGAGCTTTGGGGGTGCTGAGCACCCAGAGAGCTGCCCAGCCAGCCAACACACACTTTACTCGTCACAATGAGACTTCTTCCCTTTCTCTGTCAGTCCCTGCATCCTCCTGTCCTCGTCGCGTGTTGTCTTCGTCTCCGTTATCAGTCATCATAATTTTACCATCTCTGTGCAAGTCTGCAAATTTCTTTATTAAATCATAAGATTCTTAAATTCATCAAGTCTCTCTGTGCCTGGGTCCTCGTCACAAAACATGACATCACTGTTTTGTGCATTTTAACGCAATTTAACCCCCACATTTGTGAAAGAAAAGCAAAACACTTTTTTGAAAAGTCTGTAACAAAACCATCAAATCTGATAAAGGTTATTTAAATGCTGCAAAAGAAGAATGGATTGGAATAAAAAAAATACATATAGTTCCTTAATTACTGGGGAAAAATTATGAATGATGCTCATAGTGAGTGAAAGGTAAACTGAGTGCATTTTTTGTACAGAGATTCACTTTTAATGTGTATGTATAATATAATACAGGTGCATAAAAAAACACTCCCAAAACAGAATAAATGATTACAAATAAATTATTACTAAATATAAAAAAATATATATATAAAAATGGAGGCAACTTTGCCTGTGGTAGAATGTATACCACGCATGAAAAATCTTTACTGCAGATACCAATTTTTCCTAATTTAATAATACTATTTTTGTGTTGTAAGAGTTATGCGTTTCATGCTTTCATAGTGGTACTTAGGAGAGCTTAACATTTTTTATCAGGTGGTACACACTGTAAAAAGTTTGAGAAACACTAATAAGGTAATTGTATGTGTGCTTTTGGAACAGCTAAGAGCATTTGAACACCGTGGAGAAAAAGGTGTGAATCAAGGATTTTGAACTATGATGTTTAAGTGTTGTCACTGCTGAGGATTCGTGGGCACAGATCCTTATTCACTACGCTGCTGTTTACAGTTTAACTTTTCATCAGAACAAGCACTTCTAATTGTACTTTGCTCCTCACTGACAAAACAAGTCCAGTAAATACACTTTTATCTTTAAGTTTGGGACAGTAATCTGTCTTAATTTATTTTGTGTTTTAGTTATCATATGGGGAAAAGTCCTGTGGTTATCCATCCGTCCTGTTCGAATAAACCCAAAGTTCAGGAACATCTTCTTTAGATCTGTTCAGTTTTAATCATGTGGCACCACTTAAACAGTCAACAAATTTTGACTCAAGTATGTTATATTGTAAGGTAAAGACCCCAAAGAGTTAATCTCAGACAAATGTTCACACAAATGTGAATTACATTCACTTCATTAAAGTGAATGCAGTTCACTAATCAAAGGTGTTTGGCTATAACTGACTACATGTGTATACTGTATCATAAGTGGACAGACATGGATGTAAACCACACCTTAACCATTTGGCTGAGGCAAAACTACCACAAGGCAGTGATTTTAACTAAAAGGTACTCTGGATATTATTAAATGTGAACATATTGTTAAATATGACAGTTTTTGTTTGTCAGGTGTCCTGTTTGAAGAAAACACTTGGTAGCCACTTGAATGAATGTAAATAAACATTTAGTCGTTTTATGACAAGATGGATGCTGTCGTTATATTTTAGTATAGTGTTTGAGTTAAGGAGAATGAAAGAATATTTAACATTAATTGTACCAATGTTGTTGTGTACGAAGTACAAATTAATTTAAGTTTTAATTTATGAATTTTTGAGTACATGGTGTACGAGGTTGTAATTGCATAGAAATGTATGTTTAAGGATATAAAGAACTATATTTAATGAGTTACAGTGAAAAGAAGTGCTTGGAAATAGTAATATAAACAGAAATTTAAATTTTTCTATTAACGGAAAATATCAGTTAATGATACAGAAAATATACTGTGAATAAACAGAATTTTCCGTTTTATAGCTGAAGGAAATGTCCGTAAATAGTACAGAGAGTATACTGTAAATTTACAGAATTTTCCATTTTATCATTTACAGAAAAGTCCGCCAAACTTCCGTAAAAAAACAGAAAATGTATTGGCAGAAAATTACCAGGACATTTTCTGTTTTTCTACGGAATATTTTTTTACAGTGTAAAGAAAGCTGAAAAGAGGGATTTTTCAAAATGGGTGACTGAAGGGGAAAAAAAAGGTCAACTTAAAATAATGACGAAATTGATACCATATTTTCAAGGTAACTTTGACAATAGAGTTATTATAAAAACCTGCACTCGGAGGCTGCTTTTGGGCATAAATCAGGGAGGATAAAGAGGATAAGGCACAAGAAGAAATCTCCAAGCTCAGCCATGCATTATTCATGCCTTCCCCTGTAGCCAGTACCTGAAAATATAAATATTACATGCCCAATAATAGAACATAAAGTTTGGTAAAGCCATCCCCCCCCCATCTGTTTCGGTCTTTGAAGATATGTCTTGCGTATTCTAGGGGTTTTTTTGTTCCGAATGAATCCAGAGAGAATCTTGTCTAATTTAACAAAAAAAAAATTTGGGATAAATACAGGGACACACTGAAAAAGAAAAGAAAATCTTGGGAGGATGTTCATTTTAATTGTATTTATGTGCCCTGCTACAGACAGATGGAGTAGAGACCATCTTTCCAAATCCTGCCTAAGTTTCTCCACAAGTGGGTCAAAATTAAGCTTGAAAAGATTATGAAATTGACTCGTAATTTTAACCCCTAAATATGTAAAGTTGTCCGATACAACTCGAAAAGGCAGTGCCGTGCACTGATATTTCTGTGCAGCAGCATTCAGAGGGAACAGTTCACTCTTGGCGAGATTCAGCTTCTAGCCAGAAATAAGGCTAAACTGTTCAAGTATTGAGAGCACTGAAGGAATTGAGGATGCTGGTTTTGAGATATAAAGAAGCAAATCATCTGCATATAAGGAGACCCTTTGTTCCATACCATTTCTAGTAACCCCGGTGATACCAATGTTAGATCTCAGCGATATGGCCAAGGGCTCAATTAGAACTGCAAAGAGCAACATCGACATGGGACAGCCCTGCCTAGTCCCCCTAAACAGAGGAAAAAAGTCAGAATATGTGCCATTTATTTTGACAGTGGCAAGTGGGGAAGTATAAAGAAGTTTCAACCAGGAGAAGATTATTTTACCAAAGCCGAATTTATCCAAAACATAAAAGAGGTATCCCCACTCGACCCTGTCAAAAGCCTTCTCAGTATCTAAACTGATCACAAACTCAGGGCTGTTGGAGTGTGAAGGATTGTAAAGAACATTAAACAAATGTCTAAGTTTAGAGAAGGCATATCTCCCTTTAATAAATCCTGTTTGCTTTGGGTTAATTACAGATGGCAAGACTGCTTCCACACCCATCGCTAGAAGTTTAGCAAGGATTTTATAGTCCACATTTAACAAAGAAATGGGCCACATTGTAAAGGATCCTTATCCTTTTTTAAGACCAAGGATATACTGTAGATGCCTGTAGTAGAGAAGATGGGAAGGATCCAACTTCAAGTGAATGCTTATACATATTTATCATGAGCATAAATACAGTTTAGGCATAAATTTACGATAGAACTCAACGGGAAACCCATCCTGTCCGGGACACTTAGAACACTGCAACTTGCTGCTAGCTTGCAGGATCTCTTCTACAGTTATTGGTCCCTCCAGCTGAAGACTGTGTGTGATCAATTGATGGGAGCTTAAGATGATTGAAAAAGGACTCCAAAGACTCAGTGCTAAATGCACACTCAGACGCATAAAGAGATGAATAAAAGTCTCAAAATTGGTCATTAATTCTTTTAGGATCCGTAGAAACACCGCTTGATGTCTGAATCCGAGGAATGGAATGTGCAGCTGCTGCACGATGAAGCTGATGAGAAAGCAGTTTACTGGCCTTATCCCCATACTCATATTGGGAGTACTGACACTTCAACAGCATCTCTTCAGCCCGAGCAGAGGACAGGTGATCAAACTCAGTCTGCAAAGACAGCCTGTTGTTATAGACCTCTGGTGCCGGGCAGACAGCATACAACTCCTCTAATTGCAATATGCGCGTTATGAGCTCGGACAACTTTGCTTTCCTTTGATTTGCCTCAAAACCAGCATAAGACATAATATGTCCCCTGATAAAAGCCTTAAACGTTTCCCACAAAATGGAGGGTGATATTCCTGGTGTACTGTTTGTCTTTATAAATAAGTCTATCTTGGAAGTCACAAATGTGATGAACTTATCGTCTGACAGCAAGCGTGTGTTCAAATGCCATGGAGCTGGTGGAGAACTTTGGCCCACTGCCAAATCTAGAGTCAACGGAGCATGATCTGAAATGATAATGGCACTTTATGTTTCTCGTGCACGGGAGAGAACTGGACAAACGCCATTCCTTCGCTTGACCCCAGTTGCTCTCATCCGCTCCCCCGTAACACTGCTCTTTTATTGAGGTTACATGAATATACATAGGTTCATTAACATATGACGTCTACATACACACAAAGAGTACCTTGCCTGTGCGTTGTGTAAGTGTGTGTGTGTGTGTGTGGGGGGGGTGTCAGGGTGTCACTCCATAAAGACTTCCCTAAACCTGCTGGTCTGGAATTCCAGCAGTTCATCTAAACAAAAGGCACTTAGAGTATCATTTGAGCCAGTGTCAAAGAAAGAAAACATTTAAAGCCTAAGTGTAGTTTGCAAACTACACAAATTGTAGGTCTCTTTGTGATTCTTGCAAAGGAGAAACACTTGGTAACGACAGAATCTCAGCTAGGATCTGAAGCGCATTGTGTTGAGTT
>NW_005189397.1:0-7462 GCF_000239375.1 Pundamilia nyererei
TCAGTCGTCTTCCTCTGACCCTCACCCCCAACAGCCTGCTGTCCTGCCCGGCGGCACTTTTTTCACTCAAGCTGGGCGATGTGACAGAATCTTCTACAGTGGTTTCTGAGGCATTTGTCACAGCGAGGTCGTGTATCACTTGAGTTTCATTAGTTACCTCAGGATTCAGCTGGGTTTCCTGATCTGGAGCTGTGAAGAAAAGTGAGGACAAAAGAAAAATCTCAGGAAAAAAATGTTTCTGCTGGTTTCCCCTGAATCCAAAGGTTCTCATTTTTTAGGGACTAAAATAAAGTTTGACATCCAGACATTGATACCGTCTCCAACCACAGGTTAAATCACACACTGGCAACTTTTTTTTCTTTTTACCCATACAGCTGATTGAAGGAGTCTCCTGTGCTGTTGGAGACTGACTGATGAAGGACAGCCTCTCGGTGATGGGACTCAGGGCGGGGTTCTTGGAGGCATATTCACGCGAGCCGTACAGCGAGCGGTCTACGTCCTTGTTCCATCGACGCGTTGTGCTGGAGGTCATCTGGGGACCAACAAACTGCAGTGTTAGAAAATTCTGCATTGACAAGCCTGCAGAAGCGTTAAAGCTGGCAAGTATCCACCTCTGATATGGTATGCAGAGTGTTTCGATCTTGCACATTTCATTAATAATACAATGATTATCTAATGCACAAACATATTTTATAAACACAAACATAAAATTGAAAAAAGCTGAAAATATTTTATCAATTAGCTCAAAGTTAAAGAAACTGCTGGAGAATGTTCACTCGTGCTCTTGGGCAAATGTGTGTTATGGATATAAAACCTATAAGATGGAAAACTGAATCCCTGCAGGAGTAATAATCTGCTTCATCCTCCGATTCTTACGATTCTGCTTCGGTGACACTTTGTGCTCATCAGTGTGTCTTGTAGTCAGACAGCACTTTCATTTTCATCAGCTGTCTGCATTTCATGGAGTGTAATAGGGCTGCACGATATGACCAAAATCTCACATCCCGATAACAATATATATCACAAAAAAGTGCAATGTGTGTAAATTCTGTGAATCTCAGGCAACTAAACTTGTGTGAAGTGTTTTCAGCTGGGCGTCGTGTACCTGGAGTCGAGTGTTTTGACCAATGCATGAAGCTATATATTTTTAGATACAAGTTATAACAGCTGCCCTTTTCTTTGTATTCATTACACGGCGTGCTGCGGAGAAAAGCCTGTTCTAACAGTTGAGTCGAAGGTTTATTTTGAGCACCTGACGGCTCTTTTTTGCTTCTCATCCGTAAACTCTCTCCATACTCTTTCATGTGATTCTTGCGTAGGTGGTAGACGAGGTTTGTGTGTGTTTGAGTCTGTGGTGGGGACCGGTTTGAGCATAATTTGCATGATACATTTTTCTGGTCTTTGTCAGACCTTTCATAACCAACCAGGTCCCTCTGTTTGGTGCTAACTGGTTCTGTATCATCTTCACTGGCCATGCTGGTATTCTTCGTGGCTGCATCCACATGGTGACCATCCAAACAATGAAAACAATAAACTGTATTTTGCGACACCACGAGACAAATTATAGCGTATAATATGAAACGATAGATGTTCTAATTCTGTCATCCGATATATTTCATCATATCGCACAGCCTGAGAGTGTAACTGAAGAAGTTGTTTGACAGATCTGAACACAGAGCTTTAAATACAGTCCTGACTGGGAGCATTAATCTATGAAGAAGAAACAAAAACAAACCTAAAGTACGGATACAGTTTGTGTCTAAGGGGGAAATTTTTTATTTTGCCTGTGAGGGTTCTCCCCGCTTCCCAGGACTGGACACTTTGCAGCCATTCAGTGTTCGACAGCAGCTCTCTCTCTCATAACCGTGTAAACACTGGGCTGCATCTGACTGGGCGAACGCCTCACGTGGGCTTTCAAACTGAAAACAACATGACGGCTTGTTTGCCAACTTTCTTTGGGATATGTTTGTGAAAACATGCGAGGTGAGAAAGAAGACACTGAGTTGCTTAATCTGTCCTCATTTTAGTTCCACCGGCTGGTTTAAACCAAACACAGATATTTTACTTCAAGCATCCGATCTGACACAATGCTGCCAGAATACTAGAGCCGTTACACAGACGATGAACAGGAAGTGTGGAAATGATGGATCCCGTGGACATGAGCTGGGCACTGCACACTCAGTAAGTGGACTGCAGTAATGTGAGCTTCAGTCTAGACAGCTATCAGGACCCTGTGTGCTTGACCTGCCCTGGGCTAAACCCATTTCACTTATCCTACCTTTTTTATGCTTTGCACTAGTCAAGTGTTGACACATGAAAATGTAATGCACATTCAACTAAAGTACTGAAAATGGGAAGAATAGGAAAAGAAAATAGAAAAGTGACATGTGGATGTTAGCTGATCATAGTGTGTTGGGGGAAAAAGTCTAGTAAGAGCATGTATGTTTAAAAATAAATCACTGTCACACAAATGCTTCCACATAGTCAACTGCAGTACGTGCCCAGTCGGCAAACACATGATTACAGTGGTTTTGTCAATGTTTTATCTTATTCTGTGCTTCGTTTCCTTTTCCTGCTGCCCTATTGTGACTTCCTACCCTACTCACTGTGAATACATGGATGTTGTAAATACCATCACATTTCCTTGAATTAAAAAAAAGAAAAGAAAAAGGTAGTGATGTATATATTTGTGAGCTATTTAATGAGGTAGGTATTTAATAATCGTGGAAATTAGTTTGGGTGTGCTGTGTACAGACATGCCAGAAATTACTGGTGGCTGACAGTGTTACCCCTCAGCCTCCTAGTAGATGAGCTAAGTGTGAAACTAGTCAATAGTACCAATTTCAAAATTGTATGTTGCCTCATTTCAGTTATCGCATTCACATGATTTTCAGAAAGCTCTAACCTTGAGGTTACCAGGAATCAAACCTGTCCCAAATGTGAAACTTCTATGTTGCCTCATTCTTAAGTTATCGCATTAACAAATTTGCGTGTCTATGCTACCCGCCCGCCCGGCAGGGTGACGACAGTACACTCACCATCGTTTTACAGTTGAGTGGATTAAAAACTGGATGGATCAACTATTGTGTTGTTTTTTTGTTTGTTTTAAAACAGGATCTCTTGACAACAAAAACACAGATCATCTCCAAATATTTCTATGATTGAAAGACTAAAAAGGTTGTGATCTGTCTATTCATCTGGTCTATCCCCAACAGTACACAAAAGTCACGTCTTATCTTATCTCGTATAAAAATATATCGATATATCACCCAGCCCTATCTCAGATGCGAGGTCATGGTTCAGTAGGTTCTCAGTACAATAGTGAAATAAGAATATAAACCCAATAACATTAATCTTAATGTAACAGTTAAGGAACCCGGATGCAGAAAAAGTGATAAAAGCTTATCAGTTTACCGATGCTTACAATACAGGATTAGGATGACATCTCACACAAAGGTCCTAGACAGAATTTTCATCTGGAACGCTGCCCCAATTTGAATGTCCTGATCTGGAAGTCGGAACAATCCCAAAAACCCAGAGTTAACGATCCAAAAGGGCGGCAGTATCTTGGATTCATGGATAAGAGTCTATCCATGAATGTCCTCAGTGGTGTTCTTACATTAAGTATTATGCTGTATTGCTTGATATAGATGAATTCCTCTACTTTGCCAAAGCAAAACAAATCCTTTTTTTCATGCTTTTCCTATTGGTACACACCAACTTGGAATTCTAACATCCCACTCCCGAGGTAACTGGAGGATGGCATAACATAAAAAGTGTTGTTCGTGCAAACCTTTCAACCAATCCAGATTTGACCTATGGAGTGTCATTCCCACCAGTATACACTGTACATGTATGTCCGTGTGGGCTGCATAAGCAAAACCCTTCACTGTGTGTAGCCGAATACTACATAAATGGATCCATATGGTTTCATGGTATTCCACTTCTATTAATCAGCAGAAACATTTCACCCCGTGTAAGTTGCTTTGCAGCCAGCTTTAAAATCCAAACCTAACAATATGCTATAACAGGTCCTTGTAGAACCCATTATTAAAGTACCTTCATGGTGTGGAAATTTCCATAGTCAGATCAAACGGTAACATAGTCTCCTCTGGTTCTGTGCCACAATATACACCTCACCACTACGATATAAAGCACAAACAATCTCACTTTGTCTCATCAAACTTCTTTGTGTAATTATCTGTGACAGCAGTGTTGACTCTCCACTCATGCACAACTTTATGAATAAGGATCAGCATTACCACTATACATGATATCACAGATGTGCTATTTGCAGCTCTATATGGGCCATATTAACATGAATACATACTCACTATGACCTTAAGTCATAGTCAGATTGTGTAGCCATCATCTACATGACAGCTTGTAAAAATTCTGCAAAGCCCTCAGTGAAGTGATGGAAGGAGAAATCAAACAAGCACACTCATCCAACTCACCTTCATCTTCCCAGAGGCCAACTTGGCAGCAGACCGTGCCGACCTCTTCACAGGTTCACTCTCTTCTGGCAGCTGGGGGAACAGAAAAGTTTACCCCAGGATATATTATATAGACTCTCACACTCACACACACACATAGTACAAGTCCTTAAATGTGATTAAGCTCACATCCAGCAGAATTAAACAGTAGATTAGATTGGAACATGTTATGACCTCCAAATGATTAAGGGAAAAAAAAAAGGCCATCTTTGCTTCTAAATGGACATTTGTACAAGTGAATCATGCAGTTTATGGCAACAGCATACCTTCCTCTTTCGGCTGCTGGAGCAAGCTTGAGGTTCGCTTCCAAGTCCTTGTTTTGGTGCTGACTGCAAGAGAAAATTGCACAGAATAAAATTCTCTAGAGGATGGTAATAAATTATTTTGGCAGAGTATTTTGTCTAACATTCCCATGAGCTCACAGAGATGTATCCTAGAATTTGAAGGAAAAAAAAATCTTAAATGTGGCAGACCTTTCTCCTTCTGTTGCTGGATCGGGCTGCAGTTGGACCTCCAACTCCAGCGTCTGGTTGCTTCTCCTTCTCTGGCAGGGAGTCAGGCTCAGACTGGTCATCCATCTGGGAGGTTGTGCTGGGGTTGGTGTCAGACTCTGGGGGAAAACCTACAGTATTACAGCTGAAAGGACTTCTGTTTGAGATTATAGCAATAACTGATTATAACAACTCAGCTGATTAGCGTGGAAAAATGATTCACACAAATTAATACAGTCCAACTGACAAAAGGAACTGTGCAGCTTTTAAACCAACAGGAGGAGGTTTAAGGATGCCTCTCATTCTGACTTCTCTGATTGTTTTAATCTTTCTTTTATAATTAGAGAGGCAGAAGGCGGCTTAATTTCTTAATATGATGTCAAAATAAAAATCCTGACGTGATTCAGCTCCACACAACAAGTCTTTTACGCTGGTGTACTCAGATTTGCTGGAGAAATAGAGGTTACAGAAGTAGATCGATGAGGACAGGAAGCTAAGTGACAATTAAAAGAAAAAAAGCTATGACAGCTGTTTACCTGTCAGAAGCTGAGAGAGAGACTCCTCGTAGAAGGCACTGTTTAAATTCAATGGCTGGGCATCCCACGCCCATTCTGAAAATGAAACAAATGAAAGAAAGCTGTTATCATATCAGAGCTGAATTGCATTCCACTGGAGACAATAAGCCATCTCTCTCAGGGTCAATAAACTGTAATCAACCTGTATCACTCGCCACAGCAGAGCCAATCTCCTCCACCGAAGGGAAAACAATCTAGGACCAGAAAATAGAAAAGCAGTATTATTTACTGATGACTAATATTTATAATCAAGACCAGATCGTGGGTCATATCCTGAGCCTTGCAGAGAACAGACAACAGCTAACAGCAGCAGGTAGCAGACAATAATTGTTACGCCCCCACATGAAAGCAAGGCGAAGAGGGTGGGGGACAGTAACAGTTGGATCCGGGTTGAAATGAAAAGGACACCAGGCAGAGGTGTTTAACACAAAATAAATCTATTATAATTAATTAACCCAATAATCATATAAGCAGTAACAAAAGAAAGAGACAGCAACGCTGCTTTAATGATAAATCAGACAGGCCAACCCAAAGAGATGGTGACCGCTTCAACTAAGAAAACAACTATAAGGCTTCAACAGAAAAAGACAGCAACGCTGCTATTAGCAATAACCAGGCAGGCCAAACCAAGAAATGGAGGCCGCCGTCACTTAAGCAAAACCACTGCCCAGTTGAGTTACTCGCAACAAGCCACGCACGGTGGGTGGGTGGGTGGGTCGGTCACTCACTCACTCACTCACTCACACCGCTCTCCTCCAGCTTATATCACCTCTGGAGGGTAATTGGTGGTAAACGAGGGCAGATGAGCAGCAGGTGGGGTAGAGAGAGACAAGGGGAGGGACAAGAAAGAAGGAGGAGGAGAGGACAACACCACGCCCACACACTCCAACGTCCTCACAGGATGTAACAATAATAGATAACAGGGCGGTTACAAACAGACGAACAAATTATCTTGTGGAAAGCCTGTTTGTAGCTGATGTCATTGGAAAATGTTAATGTTTTGTAACTAAGATTTTATTACATGTACAGTGTAATCATCATACTGGCAACACAGTTTAATCTCATCTACCTTTACCTCCTCTTCGTCTCCCTCAGAGTGCATTCTGGACTTGCAAGGCATTGTGAGTGTAGGAGAAGCACCAAACGCAGTCGGGCTGCTGAAGTCGGGCCGACATTTGGGTGTCTTGGATTCACTCTGCGGTGTCTTCAGCACTGAACGAAGCTGTAAGCTCCCACCGGGAGTTTGTGGTCGGGCCGGTGTGCCTCCCTTTTGTAATGGGGTGCTCGGAGGCAGGTTCTTATCGAAAAACTCAGGAGAGAGGGGACCTCCAAAACGCACACGTTTCTTCTTTGTCATTGTTGTGGGTGTCCCGTTGGACTCTTCCTCTCCTGCAAGATAGAAAATCCATACAATGCACAAAAATGTACTTTCTCTTCTCCAGGAGTCATTGTGTAATAAACACCAAGAGAGACTTTGAGATATTATAGATTAGCCTTGTTTTGTCTAAACATCATCTGAAACGTGAATAAACACTGAATTACCGTAAGGTTTTTGATAGAGGAAAAAAGTCAGACCGGCATAGTTTGTATATTTGTAGGGCTGAAAATTTGTTTATCAACATGACAATTTGCACTTTGCTCATGTTTAACTACAGAAAGGTTCCTGAAGTGGTGCAGTATCATGGGACGTGAACTACACTACCAGCATGATTTAGATATAACAATTCAGAAACCAAGACCTATTAGTCAATACTCATGATTCAAGTGTCTGTAGTGTCTGTAATCTCATAACCCAGTCCTGTTTTAGCGTAACATTAGGGCTGAACGATTATGGAAAATAATCTAATTGCGATTTTTTTGCCCCAATATTGCGATTGCGATGCGATATGCGATTATTTTT
>NW_005189398.1:0-1308 GCF_000239375.1 Pundamilia nyererei
GACGGCTTGGAACAACTTTGTATCGTATTACAAAGTTCATGGGCACACGGTTAGTGTGACCCCAGGCTGTGGAGACTTCACTTCATTTCCCGTTTTTCTTCCTTCCACTTCAGTTTCTAATGAAATGTCACAGACACAGTTCACGATTCAGTTTCACTTTAAAATAATTATTCAGCAATTCATATCCTCCCCACGGTCACAGCAGACAGGTCTGTTACATCACGTTCTCATCCCTCGTGCAGTAAATCACAACGATTAATTGCTCTCAGAAGTTAGAGGCTGATTGTAGATTTGTTTCTTCTATCCGCTCATCTCATAAATAATTCAAGACTTCATTCACTGTACTGTGATTACTGAGCGTACTACAGTAACACCTCCCTGGGTAATGCTATATTTTAGTACGATACCGAACTAAATATCAGGGATGGGAATCCTCGTGCCGCTCCTTACAGTACTGACTAAAAACTAAAAGTACTGAGAACCTGAAACAAGGCTCAGCAGCAGGTACACTCAGGCGTGGTATATTTAGCTATTTGAGAGGAGTTACTTGTTACATGTAAGGAAATATCAGTCTGATATCAGCAGCATATCAATCAGACACACATCTCCAAAAGTTGAATCTGTTCATCTGGACGTAGTGTTTTTGTGGGAGAAACGTTTCTGTGTGTGTGTGTGTGTGTGTGTGTGTGTGTGTGTGTGTGTGTGTGTGTGTGTGTGTGTGTGTGTGGACTAAGAGTCAAACTACAGATGAAGGTGAGGATAAACAGATCCTTCAGGCCTCAGCAGATAAGGATTCCTTTACTGTCGTTGTACTTACAGAGGAATTGGAGCAGACTAGCACACATGCATTATTACATGCTTTCACTCGTGATTCATTCTACAGAATAAAATAACAATAAAATAAAAATAGACAGACTAATAAACAAAAGTATGCGTACAGTTCTACTAAAAGGATTAAATGACAGTGCAGCCATGCAGCATGAGTGTTATTGTTCTGTACTGTGTGTAATTATATCCAAATAAAAAATATCCAACTCACATCACTCAATAAATCTGTGACCACTAGTTGACACTAAGAGCCAATCAGAAGCCACGAGAGGTCTAATCTCCTTTCAGAATAAAAGGCTGTTAATTTGCTCTAAAACCTGAGGAGTTTAAATATCTGAAAGTTGATGTTGATGAAAAAGTTCAAGCTGAGCTGAAGCTGCTCTTTGTTCAGTCACCGGATCTCCTAATTTAATAAAAACACAGCAGCATCTGCTCAGTTCATAGACTCGGAGAGAAATCAGTTTAAAGCACTTAAAACAT
>NW_005189398.1:2791-5113 GCF_000239375.1 Pundamilia nyererei
GATAACTGTTCGCTGACAGCTGCCAACATCTGCGAACAAATATGATTCTATAAAGTTGTTCTATATAGTGTTTAACTGTTCATATAGAGCGTTATTAAATTTAATGCTAATGCAATCATGTGGCACACTGACTTCTGAGGAAATTTTAGATGCACTCATCATCAGAAAGGTTGCCGACCCCTGGTCTAGTGGGTGACGTTGGGGTGGCAGCCTCCATCTGTGTTGTATCACGAGATTGGATTGCACCAAACAGATGTTCAAGTTCAAGAAATCCAGGCTTTCTTTGAGTTACTCCTCCAATCAGGGACCTCATCAGAGGCGATGCACATCTGTAAAACTGTGACTGCAGATAATCGGCTGAGATTAGTGATCAGAGTTCAGTCCACTCTGAGGTCATCGTCCAGGATTTGCCATGACAACGGGTAAATACAGAGCACAGCCTCCGTTTTAATCTAGAGAAACACCGGCTTCATCTTCAGAACCGGAGACTCGTTTTTACCCGTCTCACATGGATAATAACTGTATATGTGTAATATGACATCATATAATATACATTTTTATATGTTATGAATATTATAAATATTCACGGCCCAGCATAGGGCACTCAGGAGGTGACTGAGGGCAAAGGCATGTTACTCATGCACACAGACACACCGAGTGCTAATGAGGGGAAACACCTGTAACATGCAAAGGAAAAATAAATACAAGACATGAGACTATCAAAATAAAACAGGAAAGAACATAAATGCCAAACACAGAGATAAAGACTAGATCAGAAGCTACAAGGGGACGCAAGGAAGGCAGGAAACAACTAAAACATCAGGAATCAAATAAAAACTGTGACCTGCCTCCTGACCAACGGTAGCTGAGATAGCCCCATCCCCAACATAATAAGGATCATTTTGTGAGGAAGAAGAGTCACGTGACCTGTGAAATGCCTCTTTAAACATGAGCAGGCTTAAATTCTAAAGCAGAGAGTCAGAATTACCAGAAAGATGTGGTGGGAGCTGCTAACTCTGATCCAGCTCACTCAAAGAAAGCGTTCTCAACTTGCTTGGTGGCCACACCTCTCCCGTCGACCCCGTCTGAATCTGCAGTCAGAAGCTTCTTTCCTATGATCTATGCACCATCCTCTCTGTTTCCAGGGCGACCGTCTGATCATCAAAGGAGGAAAGATTGTCAATGACGACCAGTCGTTCTACGCTGATATCTATATTGAGGATGGGACAATCAAGTAAATATATTCTCTTTTTACTCACTGATGTAATCATTCTGATTTAAAGAGGAACAAACATGTCCTCGTGTTGCACACGTGGCAAACGAAACACGCAAATTCACTGAAGAAAAAACGTTTTCCTCATCTGAAGAACAACATAGCTCTTCATGTTTAAAACCAAGTTTTCTTTGACTCAAAAAGGTCAATGTTTCAGGTATATGTTGGGGTTATTGGTTCCTCTGATGGAGCATTTGCAGTGTATTTTCTGTAATTCGGGTTTTTTTTAGTGGGGGGCATTTGGTCATTGAGAAGACCAAATTTCACTGTGATCTTGAAAGTTCATCGATATTTGTTCACGTTTGTACTAATGCTGACACCCTGGATTCAGAGCAGGAGAGGCAGCTTCAGTGGAGTTTCTTAACAAATCATTTCCTCTGCGTCTCTCTGAGCTCTTCCTGAAACGGTTGGATCTTTGTGTCAAACCAGATGTTCTCATCCGAGTCACTGCTCACGTATGTCTGTGATAGGCAGCAGAATTTGGATCATACTGACCTTCAGTCTAAAGGCTGCATCTGAAAACTGGTTTCCAGCTGTTTGGACCGCACTGAGTTCTTCACACATAATCTTTATTTCATTTAATTTACTTTTAAAATCTCACTGGTTGGGTGTCAGGTTTTTACTTGTGGTCGGTGTGAATCGCCTTCACTTTGTCCCTGTGTTTGAGAATCTTCATAATCAACCTTCCCAGTGTGGCCTAAGCATCTCCCCATCCCGTCGTGGTGCTCTCTCCACACTGAGCAGCTCTTTTGTCCATTTTTATCCAAAGACCAGCACATCTGGTCCTCCAGCCTCTGCCACTTGAGGCGGCTGTAGCTCAGGTGGTGGAGCAGGTCACCTACTAATTGGAAGGTTGGTGGTTTGATACCCATCTGCTCCAGCCTGCATGCTTTAGGCAAGATATCAACCCCCATCTGCTTTCTGATGCATCCACTGGAGTATGAATGTGTGTAAATGTTACATAGAAAAAAGGCTTAAAGTGCTCAGAAAGAGTAGAAAAGTCAATTTACAAGCTTTAGGGTGTTCTTCATGACGTCTTCAAGCAAAAG
>NW_005189398.1:5731-7451 GCF_000239375.1 Pundamilia nyererei
ACACCTCGGACTTCCTGTTGTGTCCTGATCAGACAGATCGGCGAGAACCTGATTGTCCCGCCCGGCGTGAAAACGGTGGACGCATATGGTCAGCTGGTGATCCCTGGAGGAATCGACGCCAACACAAACCTGTACTCACCGCAGAAAGGCCTGAACCCGGCAGATGACTTCTACCAGGGAACTAGAGCCGCCCTGTCCGGAGGAACCACCACCATTAGTCAGTAACCAATACTCCATCAATACCATCTGGCCTCAGTGTGATGTGCTAACGGTAAGCTGGTTGTGTTGGCAGTGGACCACGTGCTGGTGGAGCCGGGGACTAGTTTACTAACGGCATTTGACCAGTGGAAAGATGCGGCAGAGCAGAGGGCGTGCTGCGACTTCTCCCTCCATGTGGACATCACCCGCTGGCACGAAGGGCTGTACGAGGAGCTGGAGACACTTGTCAAGGACAAAGGTCAAGATTGCCAAGCAATAATCAATAAGCTCATTATCAATTATAGTCAGATATCGCAAGACACAGAGGGTGAACTGTAGTCTGGCTGAGTATAAACTGCAGTACTCTGTGTTTCAGGGGTGAACTCCTTCCTCTTCTTCATGGCCTACAAAGATAAGTACCAGAGCTCCGACTCTCAGGTGTGCAGACAGAGTAACTTCTCATTAATCGTTTCTTTTTGTTAGTTTTGCTTTCATTTTACCGTTGTCATGGTTTCAGCTCTATGAGGCCTTCAGTGTCCTCCGTGATCTCGGAGCCATCGCGCAGGTCCATGCTGAGAATGGTGACATCATTGATGAGGTAACTGAGCAAAACTCTGACTGTTCATTTAATAAAGAGCAGAAAACTGAAAGTTGGTGTTTCACAGTTGGCTTGAATCAGTTAAATGAGTCCAAACTAAGGATGAGCATAATGCAAACAGAAGCTGGAGACAACTGTTTGTGTCTTGAGGTGACCGTTGATGTGATTTGGCGATATGTAAATAAAACAAAATTGAACTGAATTAAGTGTTGTAGTCAGAAGCAAAAAAAGGTTGTTTTTTTTAGTGTTTATTGAAGTTATGCATGAAATAAAATGTACATTATTTGATGGCTTCCTTTGTTCTAAGACTCATATATGTACAGTAGTCTGGGTGACCGCCATCACTTCAAGTACTTTTTCTTCAAGCAGGTACGAAAAAAGAGAAAGAAAAGAAAACACACAAACAAACATATCTAAAGACAGATACAGTTTGTAACTATCCAGAGAGAGAAAGCCAACACACTCAGTAGCAGATGGTGACATAGCATTAGTACATGTTATTATAACAAACAAAAATGTAAACAACCATTCCTTCAATGATGAATGTCATCACATAGCGGAGCCATTCTCCCCAGTGTTTTACAAATTTCTCATACTCAAAATTCACTAAAAAATTTATCTTTTCCATCTTATACATCTCAAAAGTTACATCAATCCAGCTGTTTAATGTTGGTGGATCCTATGTTAGCCATCTTTTGGTCGGTGCCTTTTTACTTGCAGCTAGCAGTACACATAGTTAGTATTTATCTATACAAGTTATGTCTGAGGCTGTGTGTCCTAAAAATATGGATTTGAAATCAAAGGCTAAACTAGTACTAAAGATGTTTTGCATCACTTTATGGACATCTCTCCAGTAGTTATTCTTACAATCCCAAAATACAGTGGTTTGCAAAAGTATTCGGCCCCCTTGAACTTTCCCACATT
>NW_005189399.1:0-7447 GCF_000239375.1 Pundamilia nyererei
TGCAGCTTGCAGGCAGCAGCATTTAGAAGTGCAAGAAATGAAGGGTATTTGTCATTAATGACAAACTGCCTAATTCAAAGTGTGACTCTATTGGGGAAAAAAGGTGTCAGTGTCTTGGGTTGAGCTTTTTAACATTGCTTAAAGGTCTCCTTTACAACCATGTATCTGCTACAGTAACATCCATTCACTGTTTGCTCTTCTCGTCATATGGAATGCAACCACTGAGTTCTCTAGCAATGCTTGGTTGACTCATTTGTTTACTTTGGGGTCACATATGACCATCTGCTAGAATGTGCTCCTCACGTGCCTTCTTAGCCTGGTTGTACTCGAAGGCGTGTTTTCCTGTACGTGCTATGGTGGAGAATGTTGAAGTAGCTTAGTTTTATGTGCTAAATCATCATCAGAGGTTTGCTGTCAAACATGTAAGAGCTTGTCTTGTTGTGCACGCTGGGGGAAGGTAAACACTGTCTTACTATGTCAGTGATATTGTTATATGACAATTAATTTTTTAACATTTTGTCACATTAACTTGTATACCAGTGTTATCGCAGATCATATGATTATGGCACAAACGTCAGAGTGCGTCGTCTTTGCACTTTTGGATTCACTATGACCATACTCTGAGGGTAACCTGGAAAGCAGAAATATGCCCTGCAGCAGCTGACCCTCGTTTCACTGTCACATACCAGGACTTGCAGACACACTGGTTTGATTGTATGCATCGGGCTACACATGGAGTAAAAATGGGGTGTGCTTGAACATGTGTATGAGTGAGTCGGCAGCATGTGCGTGCGGAAGAGAGAGAGGTCCATTAGTTTTATCTGACAGGGGGATCAGATCTAAAGGCGGCATATACTTAAGCCTTAGTGATTCCCCTGTATCTGGTCTCCTGCTCAGGCTCTTGCACAGGCTGCTCTGTTAGAGAACAACCTCTGAGGGGAAAGAACAGAAAGTCGGTGGCCTTAACCTGTAAATAGTGCAGTGTTTAACTTTTGTCTCCGGCTCATAGACTAACTTGCACACAATCACAGATTTGTTGTTTCTACTCAGAGCAGTTTGTAGTAGGAAAAAATGCCATTTTCTGTAGAAAGCAGGAAACATTAATGCTCACACGTTTTTATACTCAAAGGCTATGTTAATATTAGCCAAGTTACGCAGTTGTTTATCTGTAAAAGACAAACATTACGCAAGGCAAAGATTTGTATGCTACATTAGGCTTTTCCCCATAAGTCAAAATCAATATGACAGTGATATATCTAGCACCGTTCTTTTTAAGTGTCACTGCTCTGTTTTTATGCAGTTGCTTACCGCACTTTACATATTTTTGTCTTTCAGAGATCAACAGAGTGCGTAAAGACATGTACAGCGACACAGTGAATGGCCTTGTGGACAAACACCCACTGGAGCTGCCCGAACCAGTCGGACCCATCGTTCACCTGCAGGAAAAACTGTTTGTGCCTGTCAAAGAGTACCCAGATGTGAGTATCAGGGTTACACGTCTCTCACATTTGCTGTTGCATCACATTGCTAATAATATCAGAGCATTTGCCTGAATGGTTGCTGGATTAATATTTAGACTGGAGCCAGAGGAAAGTGTATTAAAGAAGAAATCTTAATCTCATCGAGAAACTAGATTTTATTTTTCATATAAGTTCATGTTAACAGATAAAGACATTCTTTCACACACTGGTCCTTGTGCAGAAATACCTCTACACACACTGTTGGTCCTCTTGCCTTAGGCCATGTGTCTTTGTGATGTGTCATCATGGGAACGACAGCTGCTGATAGTTCTGCAGTCTGTCAGCACTGAAGACATATCTCATGACTGTTGTAAGCACTTGCTCACTGCTCATGCACTCTGCTCTCAGTTCTGTTATTTTGCCTTTCAGTTTTTTGCTCTTTAAAAAAATATATATTTTAGTTGATAAACATGCAGTCCTTGACTTGTTCTTTTTACTTTATTAGCTGCCCGATTTACACTGTGTGCACCAAGTTGTTAATGTACTACTGATACAACTTTGTCAGACTGCACACTAATTTGGTCCCGGTCTGTGGAAAACGCAGCATGCTGGGGTGTTTATGAGCCAACTCAGCAGCAGATTAGTGCTGCGAGAGAAAGCGGGGGATTGAAAAAAGAAGCATCAAGAAAAGTAAACTGCAATTTCATAAATATTCAGTAAAAGGGAATGAAAATCTTTTCGAGTAACCACTTGGTTTTTACTGTGATGGAGAGATGGATACACACAGTTGGGGCAGGGGGGGAAGCAGCACACGGTGGAGGTACCATGGTGTTTCTAGAGATGAGGAGGATGGTGGCAGCACAGAGCAGAGTGATATGTGTGTCTGCGTGTAAAGCTTTGGGACGTGTGTGTAAGGCGTTTACCACAGTCGGCCACATTTATGTGCTCATGGTAATCTTTGGCGCACACATGAATGATTGTGTCACGTCCTGAGAAGCAGCGTTTCTCTTCATAATCCCAGCAGCTGGCAGCAAGGAAATGAATGGAGGGAGGTGACGAGGATAAGAGACACCGTAGAGCAGGCCAAGGCTCAGTCGGGCATGGATTGCATTTTCCCCCTGACAGAATTGATAAAAGGCACCAGGGACTGGCTAGGATCAGCTTAGCTCCATCTCACCCTGAGACCAGGCCCAGCGTCTGCGCTCAGGCTCTTAAGGGACTTCCAGCCAGTTTAAGTGACCCTTAAGTGTTTGCCTTGTAATTGTGACATGTGTGGTCATAGCTGATGTGCAGTTGCCTTTAAGAGCATGGTGGTCGTCTTAGTGAGATCATCGACTGTGACATGCTGTTTAGAGATGATGCCTGCTTTCAGTTACTGCAGAAGTTTCTGTGTTCTTTGTGTGTGGGTTTTGTGCTGCACAGGAATGCAATTCTTTTTTTTTTAAGCGAAGAAGTTCAATAAAAATGTGTGAAGCAGTGGGTGCCACCTGTGACTGTAGAGATGCTAATGAAATAACACACACACAATCTATTAAAAGTGCAGCATCCGCAGATGACCCTTGGTGTACCCTTCACTCGCTTTGCTGCACTGCTTTGAGCAGAGCAGGGCTGTAACTCTTGTATTCTGTTTATAAGCTGTTTGGAAAGCTACTAAATTAATTAGGCTTCCCCCTGGTGGTCAAGATGACTCACTGATGACCTTATCAGACACAAATTAGCACACCCACTGACATGCACATAAAGAAGTGTGAGCACAGATGAACACTGAAACTCAGTGACACAAAAATAGGACATTTTTCAAATTATTTGTTTTCTGCTTTCATTTGGTGAACACATTCAAGCATGGCCATTCAGTCTGTCAGCAGGGAAAGAGGACAATGGCAGACTTACTGTTAAATTTAGATGTGATGACTGCAGTTGGGAGAAATCAGCAGCAAGTCCAGATTAAATGATTGTTATTTTATTTATTTATTTATTTATTTTAGCTCTCCTGTTTGGAACACGTGCAAAACTTCCTCAGCATGATTGCCAAATCATATTTGTGTAGGTGCCAACAGTAATCTTGTGCCAGATATGTAATTTTTTTTTAAGGCTACCAGTTGAAGTTGAAGAGTAGTCATCCGTTTGATTGTGCTGCTGCTCTCGCTGCTGTTTAGGATTTTTAAGTTAGTGGACAGAGAGGAAATGAAATCTGGCATTGACTATTTGAGCAGCAGACAATAGGAGATAAAGTGTTGCTGCGCGTTAAACTGATTTCCCAATAAAACAGTTAAAATGGTTGTCTTAACACGGAGAGACAGCGGTTCTACAGCTTGTGCTTTTAAAGATGATAAAAAGAAGAAGCCTTTAGTCTTTTAAGAAAAAGGGGGAGGAAGCACGAGAGGATAGAAAAGAAGCAAAGGGAAAAATGTCCCTTTTATCCCCATCTGCCCACTTCTAACGGATAGGAAAGTGTAATGAAAGATTATTAGACTGGGGAATTTCACCATCCTTTTTACATTTCTGTCTGATTTCCCAGAGTCCTCCCACTGAAAATCCATGTATGTGTGGCTTGCTGATACAAGTCTAGGCTCTCCCAAGAAAACGGAGAATGATGTTCCAAGTCTCCTGTTTTGTGTTGTTGGCATCTACTCACCTGCCGTGGAACATTTGTCATCATTCATGCCGTTTCCCCATCTGTGGAACTCTTGGCATCTACTTTTTCTCCTCTCAGTTTTCACTTCCATTTAAAAACTCCCTTTATTCATACTATATCCTTAGGCTGAGGTTACGCGCTCTCTTACGCTTTCTCTGTCAGATCACCTATGTTTACCCTGCTCAGGTTTCACCAGTAGATAATTAGATTGTCCTGGTGCCTGGATGCAGTGCGACATGTCAATTCTACCAAAATAACTTGCCTCGCCAGCACACTCCTACTCTAATTCCCTTAAGTGTGTCCCTCTTCTGGCCTGTGTGCCCCACATCTGTCTGTAAATGTGTTTGTGTATGCGTGCGCCTCCATCACTCAGTCTGCCTGCGCGTCTGTCTCCCCCCACCCCCTCGCCATTCTTCAAAGTCAGCCATTTCCCGATGTCGTCAGCGGTGCAGAACACTTCGAAGCGTCACTGTGGTGACTGCATCTTGACTGACAGCTGAGTCGCAGGCTATCTGATAACTTCAACCTTCAATTAAATGCTATCTGTGGCTCCGCTTCTCTTCCAAGCACACGCTCGCATACACATTGATAGGCAGCTGACTGACAGCTCAGCATGTCATTTCCGTTGACCTTGAGGCGTCTGATAGGATGTGTGACATATCTTTTTAAGATGGTGTCTGTCTCCACTTTATTCCCAGTGTATTTGTATGTGCCAACTCTTAAATGCCCAGGTGGGTTGTGGGCAGGTCACCTGGTGTTGAGAAATGCTTAGGACTGAAAACACACGCGAGAGGTGGGGGGAGACACCTCTGCTGTGCTGACTCTGTGAAATGAGACCCTCAGTTGGATGTAAGCTGTTGAGCAAGTGGTAAACAGGACCGTCTGAACTTGTCACAAGCTCGGGGGCATCCACAAGACGAAAATGATCACTTGTATAGCCAAAATTGTTTATTTTAAAAAAAGGGGAAAAAACCTAGCTAGGGACACCCTAGCTAAGTCTCTGCTGTTGGTCTTTTCTGTTTGTCTAGTGTTCTGGGTGTTGTCATGGCACTTAAGGTTGTTTACCTCAGTAATGAAATCCTTTTAAGCCCCTGTCCCATTTCCGCTCTCTCACCACACCAGCTGCCTCCAAACCAAAGAACCTCACAGGAGCAGATGTTTGAAGTCCATGCGAGTTTCTATTTTTTTCTTATTTTTTAAAGTTTCTAAAAGCAAATTAGTCGATCTGTAAACCGCAAATAACTCGTCTCCTTAATAGAAGCAAATATTTTCTCTCCTTATATTTGGAGAAAGCACCGGGGGGATCACCAGCCTTTCATTGTTCCAAAGAATTTAAGCTTCAAATGAGGTTTTTAACTGTAAATCTTTTTGCAAATAAGAAAAAAAAGACACTAGAAAGATAGTATATTTTCTATACATTGATGAGTTGGTTTAAAAAAAAAAAAAGGGAGAGAGAGGGAGAAAAAGTCCATTAACTATTTGAATTCTGAGTGTGTTTGTGTGTGTGTTCATGTGTTCTGTTGGATCATGGTGCTTCACTGCAAGGCACCCAGATTTACGAACAGCAAAGAAAGAGGCTCTGGTGGTTTGAGCAGACAGAATGTCCTGGCCCTCTCTCTTTCACTGCGGAAAAATTGCCCGGCCAAACCAGCCAGGTCCCTGCACAGGGAAAGTCATTAAGCTTGCTCCCATGAGGGTGTCATCACTTATCATGCCAGCTCCTGATATCCTTCTGACCCCCTTAAGTCATTACGAGTCCTGGAAATGTACCGCCCCGCACCTCACCTCGACACACTGGTAGAGCGGCAGAGAGGAGGATTTTGATAACTATAGCTAGCCAGCCATGCGTGATGCTGATAATTTGATGAACGGATGGTTTTCCAGTTAGCCGTTTGATAAGAAGGTAATTACAATAATAATTTAAGCAGCGAGAACTCTATTTGTTGTTGTCAGTTAAAATGACGAAGAGCAAAAGTATAAGCTATTAGACGTGCTTCCGTTACTGCACTAATGCCAGCTTGTGTAGCAGCAGCGTGTGCTTGCATACTTTGGGTGGATGGTGCCACGTGCTGCTTTGGCCCGTCCGTCTGTGCATCATTAAGCTGACAGATACGGAGGGTGAAAAGTGAGAATCAAGGACAAAATGAAGCAGGTCGACCACACCGGAATCAAAGACTGCACTGCACTGTCGTGTCAGCTTGTATCAATAGTGCTAGACTACCTGCATACATATACTAGATCACACTGATACAGGATTTTTGAGCAAATACTAATATCCATGCCTTTGACTTAAAAAAACAAAAAAACAGAGATAGCTGGCAAGACCTGTCCTGTTTGGACTCTGGCTCAGGTAATAGAGCATTTCGTCTAACAGTCGTAAGGTCAGTGGTTTGATCCCAGAGTGTCCAAGTCACCCCTGATGGGTCCATCAATTTGCATGTGTGCGATAACTGGAAAGCACTTGAAGGCACTGAAAAAAGCACTGTATCAATGTGTGGGAGAAAATCACTTTTAATGCTTGAAGAGTGCTGTGTAAGTACCAGGATTTTACTGCTGAACAAAAATCTTGGATGTAAATATCAACTATACTAATTTGATATCTGTGTCAGTACCAACATTATTTGTTTTATTTTTTTTATTTTTTTGAAAGACAATCTCCTGAAGGAATCAACAATTTATTGGAAATAGCTCATAATGAGAGACACTGCTGGGAGATCTAATACGCCAGGATAAATGCTGGATATCAACATCAACATTACCGAAAACTTAACAGGAAGTTGTTGCATCACAGGGTGTTGCTAGAAGCAGATCAGGCTATGAATGTTTATGACTAGCTGTTATCAGTTACATGGTTGGCTGTCATATTATGAATCAGTACAAGTGAGTAAAGAAGCTGATGGCTAATCAGCTGATGCAAGTGTGATTTCACAGCTTTACCTGAATTTGCATAATTCTGTTAAACTGAATGGATATTGGTGAGATGTAACTAACCGGCATCAAGTTTTCCTGAGAAAGCTAGCATCACACGAATAACAGTAATCCACATCTTTCTCGGTCTTCTATTGATTCATTGTGATTATGTAACGTTTAACCATAGGGGTGAGGCTGAATGTAACTGAGCATGTTTCTACTTGTTTATTTTTTATCCCAGCTTCTTGTTTATCTAAAGGGTTACAAACTTTGCTCGCTGCTTTCTTTACTCACATCTTCCAAACTTTGAGCCAATATCAATCTTTATGCTTTCCATCTCTCCGTCCTCACTCGTCTGTATTTCCACCCTGCCTGCAACCCCGAAATAAACCCAAACAGAATTATCAAAGGAGCTATGGATTAGGCACTAAATGCTGGGTGT
>NW_005189400.1:0-1546 GCF_000239375.1 Pundamilia nyererei
CCTGTCACAGGGACCTGCCTCTGCTTACAGCACAACATATGAATCATGACATGACTTGTGTAAATGAACCACAACACAACCACACCTCACTGATTCCACGTCAGAAAACAAAGTGTGTGTGTGAGGTGACACTGGTGTTTGGGGTCAGAGGTCACACTGGTGTTTGGGGTCAGAGGTCACACTGGTGATCATCTTGCTAAGTTCACCTGGTTTTTTGCTCCCACCATAAAAGTGAAGAAATAAAGTTGTGTGTAAAACTCTGTGTTGTTAATGATTCTCTCTCTCTCTCACACACACACACACACACACACACACACACACACACACACACACACACACACACACACACACTTAACTGTTAACTGGGAAAGACACTTCACCTGCCGCCTGCTGGTGATGGTCAGTCTGGCCCAGCTGTGGCTGTAGCTGCCTCCACCAGTGTGAATGTGAGAGTGAATGAATAGTGGAATTGTAAAGCGCTTTGAGGGTCTCGAAAAGCGCTTTATAAATGCAATCATTATTATTATTATTAACTGCCGTATTACAGACTTTCAGACTCAGTTTGTCAAAGTCAAATGTTTTTATTTAGCACATTTAAAACAACAACCGCTGACTAAGGTGCTGTACAATGAAGATAATTAACAGAAATAAAAACATAGGGAGAGATGATAAGAGTTAAGAAAAAGAATCATAAAATTAGATAATTTGAGTAAGAAATAAGACAAAAGTGATACAAACTCATTCTGACTTAAAAGCCAAGGAATAAAAGTGGGTTTTCACACTTGTTTTGAAAGTGTCCAAAGTTGGGAGGTGCTGATGTGAAGGGGCGGTCCCAGCAAAGGCCCGATCTTTGGTCCGCTGACCTCAGCGATCTTGCAGGAGTGTCCAATTTAAAAGATCAGAAATGTATGAGGGTGCTAACCCGTGCAATGCCTTCAAAACAAATAATGAAATCTTAAAATTAATTCTAAAACTAACTGGCAGCCACTGCAATGAGAGTTAGTAACCGTGCTGCAGCGTTTTGGACCAGCTGACGGCCGACAGACTAACACCAGAGTAAAGACTAATACAGTGGTCGAGGCAGATGAAATGAAGGCACTGATATCTCTCTCAGAGCCTCTAAAAACAGAGAAATGGCTTCACTTTAGCAAGTAGCTGAAGATGAAAGAAACTGGACTTGATTACAGCATTAATCTGTTTATCAAATGTTAGGTTAGAGTCAAAAATCACTCCTAGGTTCCTCGCAAAGGGTTTTTTATTCATTTCTAAAGGGCCAAAGTCGCAGTGGTCACAGGGACCAAACATAATCACCTCTGCTTTCTGTTCCTTTAGGTGAAGGAAGTTTAAAGCCATCCATGGCTTAACATCATCCAAACAATCTAGCAACGCCTTCAGAGGACTCACAGATTTACGTTTCAGTGGCAGGTAAGTCTGTGAGTCGTCTGCATAACAATGAGATGCCATGTTTTTTAAAAATTGAATCCATAGGGAGCATGTAAATAGAAAAGAGAACTGGACCAAGAATGGACCCCTGGGAGACCCCACA
>NW_005189400.1:2799-3870 GCF_000239375.1 Pundamilia nyererei
GTAACAACGGGAAAACCACGCCTACGGGTTGTTGGGAAACATGAAGTGAGCTGCAGCTTGGGGGAGGCTCAGAGGGGACTATGTACTAATGGGGGAGGGGGAGGGGGCGTTGTAGAGCTGGGGGGTCAAATATATGTAAGAACAGGAAGGGGTGTGTTTGGAGGCGTGTTTGGAGGCGTGGTCCTGCTCCTGAAATTCAGATAGCTTATCTCCAATTAATAAAGTCCCTCAAAGGCTTCCATACAGAGCAGACACGCTGGGCTCTGATTGGTCCTCACATGTAGACACTGTCTTCATGCTGAGAGGAAACTGTAGGACTGCAGGGAACTGTGGACAGCAAGAAGATTCATGTTACTAACGGTGATCCCCTCAGAGCAGAGCAGACCTCACACACAACCGTCCTTCATCACTGACAACACAAAAGATTTTTAACCTCAGAAATGATCGATGATAGTTTAGGTTCTAATGAAGCTGTGAATGATGAGAGAGTTAAACACACTGAGCTGATGACGCGAATATTTAATCCAACTCCATCCACCAGCCTGCAGTTCCTCTGGTGTCCAGCAGAGGCAGCAATGAGTCAGTCGTCACAGACTCCCATATTACAATAAACTTGTTCACAGCCTGATACACACAACAGCTGTTTAAATCACGTTTTTGCATTATTGGGGGCGTGGCCTCTGTGACTGACAGGTGGATTGTGACGCAGGTGGTTGTAGCTGCTAGCTTCACCTGAGCTGTTGGAGCCTTTATAATGACATCACAACACCATGGCTCACTGAAATAACAGAGTGCCAGAGGAGGCGGAGCCAGAGTAAAACTGAGCTCCAAATAACTAACAGCATGGAGGTCAAACTCAGAGAGAGCTTCACAGCCTTTCTATTGTTTCTATTGTTTCTACTTTGTCTGTCTGATCACTTCCTGTCTGTACTGCGCGCTCAGACGAGCTGCTGGTACTGCAGTCTGTACTGTGAACACTGATCACTGAAGTGCTTTTACCATCAGGGTCAGAGTGTGCCTACCATAGAGGGGCTCTTCCTCCGGTTTCTTCTCCTCCTCCTCTTCTTCGTT
>NW_005189400.1:5657-7440 GCF_000239375.1 Pundamilia nyererei
TGTGTGTTATTGTGTGACAGTTGTGATCAGGCATCCACACAATGTCCACCTGCACACAGGTTATCTTCATCATTATCATCATCAAGAAGTGTGTGTCATTGGTCAGTTCTTTTTGGGCTGTTTCCTGTTTTACTTTGTTTCTCTGGTTTCCTGGTGGACATATACCTGCTGCACTGTATGTGTCGCGGTTCTGGGTCGCTGAGTGTTTTTGGTTTTTGGTGTTATTATTACTGATCTTGGATTCCATCATGTTTTTGGACTACCAGTGTTTTGGTTTCTGTTTTCTACTTTGCTATGCAGTCTGTGCATGCCGTGTTTCCTGTTTTAATTTGAAAGTCTGTGTCTCATGGCACTGTTTCTGGTTTTGCTTCCCCTGGTCTCATGTGTGATTACTCCCAGCTGTGCTCTCCTCCTGTGCCCTCGTTATCCCTCAGTGTATTTTAGCTCAGTGTTGCGTCGTACCCTCGTTTTTCTGCGTGCACTCTCGTCGAGTCCCGGTTGTTTTTTCCCGGAGTGAGTCTCTTAGTTTCTAGGTTCCTGTTTGAAGTCTAGTTTCTAGTTCTGCATTTGAGGTTTTGGTTTGTTTTTCTCATTTTTATTGTTTTAAGAGTTGTTCAGCAACAAAACTGTGCCCTAAGTCGTCCCCCCACCCCCACCCCCCTGTTTCTGAGTCCTGCGTTTTGGGTCCTTCATCTTACCTGCAACACAGCACTGAACTATGCGACCACGCAGCGGACGCAGCGGCATTCGCTCCATCAGAGGAGCTCCGGGAGGACATTATTTACACTGTGAATAAGCTATGCAACCAATGGCTGAATCATCCTCATACAGTACTTTTTGGCTCCACACCCTCCACCTTCACCCTCCAGCTACGGCTGCTCACCTGCTCCAACTGCTGGAGGATTTCTTGCCCGGCCCGCCGGATGTAACGCTACCCCGTCTGTCGGCTCCTCCATCTTCCCAGAGAAAGCGGTGTTCACGCCGCCACCACTCGTCGCTCGCTGAGCAAACCCTGGTGGTGAGTGAAAGTTTTTCGCACACTCAGCCTGGATTAATTTCTACAGTCAGTCTACGCTGAGCCTGTTAATTCTGTATCAGTCACTCCAGAGTCTGTGAACTCCCGATGTGAGGATTTCACTCTTAATTATATTGTATGGTTCCCTGCACCTCGAAATTAGATAGCAAGACCACAAAGGTGCAAAAATAAAAAACAATATACATAAAGAAAATAAACAATATAAAAACACTATATACACAATGTATAAGCTAAAGGGGACATTGTGTATACAAGGGGCTGTATACACAATCACATAATATGATAAATAGGGTGGGCCGTGGTCATTAAGGATAGGGATGGTAAGATATTGCACAGGAGCAATAGCAGCGACAGAGTGGATGTATTGGAGAAGTCTGTTCACACTCTTAGTTTGCCTTAAGAGTTCTGACAGCCCACGGGAAGAAGCTGTTGGTTTTGCACCTGATGGATCTGAACCTTTTTCCAGAGGGCAGGGTGTTGAAGAGGTGATGGTTAAGATGGAGGCGGTCCTTTATAATCGCCCTGGCTCTGGAGACATCTTGAGCTGGCAATTAAGTCCAGGGAGGAGAGTGGACAGCCGATCACCTTCTCTGCAGTTCTGATGACCCTCTGGAGTCTCTTCTTGTCAGCTGTTGTGCAACCAGCGTACCACACTGTAATGGCGTGCACCAGCACGCTCTCGATAGTGGCTCAGTAGAAGGACACCAGGAGATCAGTCTGCAGCCTGTTCCATCTCAGAACCCTCAA
>NW_005189401.1:0-7436 GCF_000239375.1 Pundamilia nyererei
GCAAGCTTCCCGGCAGTGCACTAGTCTTTGCCTTGGTGGCACCAGCCATTTTAGCCAACCTGGTTTTCCATTTTAGGTTGAAACCTCTTCTCACCCACACTCTGTTATTCTTCTCTGTTTTTATGTTGCGGCTTTTGAGCCAGGTCGTAACATAAAGTAAAGTAATGATACATTATTTTTTTTAAAAAAAGAAAAAAAATGACGTGCACAACTACAACTATTTAAATGCAGTTTATTGGCAAGGAGATCATCTGTAAGTCTAAAAGCAGTTGGTTTGGGTCAAGTCGAATCCATTCATCCACCCCAGTATCAAGACATCAAAGCCAATCTGCACAGAAGTGCCTGAGATGTTTTGAATCATCGTTAAACAACAAAGAAGAAGATCACTGGGTGATGGACCAATTAAAATTTGACACTATATTAAATAACACATCAGTCATGGACAATATTATCGGTAATGCCAGAATATGTCTTTGGAGTCCTGTCATGAGGGTCCATTTTTCACAGGCGTACAGAAAGGTAGACAACAGGAAGCACAGCAGGTGAATTTTGGAGCACATACAGATAATCACAGGGTGTTTAGCCAATGTAAAAGTGCAGTTTGTTGTTTTGGTTTGTGAACTTAAATTGTTTTATGTCTATATTGTATATGAGTGTAGACTTGTATATAGTTAAACATGTATATTGTGGGATGACATGTCGAACTCTGAACGTTGGAATTAGAAATAAGGTGGTAGGAACAAAAAAAGTGTAAACTTAGCTGGTGGTCTTAAATTTTGGTATTTCAGCTGCTGTCTTTACCAAAATCTCAAGTTTTAAGCCTTTATCTAATATCATGCAACCAAGATACTTGAAGGTCTTCACCATTTCCTGTCTTGTCCCACTGACTTTGAAATCTAAATTGATACCTTGGATATTGTTGGTTATGAGCTGGGGCAATGCTTTATCAAGATGTTCCAGCATCTTTTCTTGCAAGTTCATCAATATCATCTGCACAATGCAAGTTCTAGCAGATCTACCATAACAATGCACAGTCATTCAAAGCAGGGAATGGTTACCTTTGATGAAATGTCAAATAGTTTGCAGGTCCTAATTCCAAATATGATCAGATGCATTTACTAGATCTACAGCAGATCTCTGGAGTATTTAAGCTTGACATTTTAGCTACCCTACAAAATAAAACTAATGCAACCCATGTTTCATGTGCCAGGCTCAGATTAAGAGACTAATCTGGGTCACTTGAGTTTAGATTTTGACCAAGAAGAACCCCCCCAAATAACCATATTTTTTGTATAAACCAGCATATTGGACTACCTTTCAGCTTGTTGCACTAAAGAGAATGATCTTCAAATCACTGACTGTTATGGAATGTCCCTTGCCACTTCTCTCTTCTCAATAATGCAACACTTTCCTGAGCATGTGATAGATATAGAGCAGCTTTGTTATTTTTTCCTCTGAAATCCCTGTTTACCAACCTTAAATTTCCCCGGGGCCAATCTAACCTTATCTCTTCCTCATGCAGCATGCAATTATCCAGAAAAAGAAATATGAGAACTGTGGAAAATTCCATATGGCAATTCATCATCATCAGGAAGTCATGAGCTGCGTGGAGGAATTAATGAACATGTGCATGCAAATGTGGAAAGGCACGCACAAATGGACTTCCACTGACATGCATTAGAGTTACTTTAAAAATAGAGAGACTAATTAAGGCATCCCCATGATTACGTGTGATGGAACTTGCTTTTCATTTTCTGGGTGTGTCAGGGTGCAACGAGCGCTTTTTTTCTGAGGTGTGAAGAGTGAGCGGAAGTCAATGTGTCTGTGACCCCAAATGGTTATAAGGATCCAAACAGTGGTGTCCAGTCAATGCATCACATCTGTGTCAGAGACCCTTTAATATTGAAAGAACCCTGGGCACAAACACACCAAGACCAAAGCACGCAGCACCCTGGACCGCAGCTCTTTAATAGAAACTAGAAACTGCCTTCTCTCAGATACGTGGGTCTTCCCTGCAGCTTCATCGCTGGTTACAGAACAAAATCAATATGTGAGCATGTTAAATTAGCACTTGGGCTCCTTCTGCACTGTAGTAGCCGAGTGTATTTCAAAAGGAGGAAAAATTGAAGCAGCTCACTGCTGTGGGTGCGGAGTTTTCAACTGTTTCCTGCTGAGACGGTTCACTTGACCAAAATAAATGCAGTGTCAGAGCAGAGGCGCTGACAACTTGGCTTCTTCTTTAATGTTGCAATTGATGCTAAATGTTGGGTGATAAGCTGTGCATGTCAGGAAAACTGTCTTCCTACCTCTTCCCACTCAGCAGTGAAAGACGGCGTTCTCTCCAATCTCCCCTCCGGGCTGGCGCCTTCACGTGGGCTCGGACTTCCAGGGCCCTGGCCCCGTGATCCGGACCCCCAGCTGTGCTCTTCCTGTAAGAAAAAATAATAATAATAAAACCCTTTGTGCTTAATTACTGCACAAATACGAGATGCAAAACAAAAGTTGCCAAATATTTAACCTTAAAAATATGAACAACTAAAACTGAAAATAAGTCCGTTCAGTGCTCATCAAACTTTCAGCTGTAATGGCACTATTTTCATCAAACAGATTATGTATTTAGCTCATGATTTATTTACAATGAATTACAGAAGTCTCAAAAAATGTGCTGCGGCAGAGAACATTGTGACCCAGATTGATGAGTTATCCAATTGGCTGGACTGGTTTCTGCTCTGTTTATGAAGTCACATGACACAGCAAGATGCAAATTATTTTTATATAAGTGAATATTTACGATATTTGCATTTGTGCTCAGTACAACAATACTGGAGACTTCTTTGCTTGTGCAGACGTTTAAAAAGAGTGAAGTTTTACTTATGATGTCAAATGAATTCCCAGAAACACTTGATAAGAAAGACTCTTGTTAATAACTCTTATTAATCTAAATCGCAGAATTCATGTTCTTTTTAGTGCTCTGGCTGCATAGAGAATGACGCTTTTAAGGTAGCGAGAACTTACCTGTATGGGAGACACTGCCACTAGGTTAGAATCAGACTTGGAAAGAGATTTCGAAAGCTGCAGGTCCAACACACTGCGTGGCATGGACCTCATCCTCCCAAGGGTGCAAGCCCTTTCCTCGTAGCCAATCCCAGGTGAACTGTCTTTGGATGTCGCTCCTGTCTGGCTTCCCCGTAAATCTGCAACTTCTCCGTTTTGACCAGAGGAACAAGAGGGTGGGTGGCTCAGGGTAGACCATCCACGAGGCAGATCTACCTGTTCACAGTTTCTGGGTTGGGCCTGGTCCTGGTTGACCTTGGTGTGGAAGATAGTCCGGTACACAACCTGTGGCTTTCGAGTGTCGTTGGCTAAGCTCTGAGAGTATGACTCACTCCCTGGCCGGGAGAAGACCTGACTGGCTCCTCCGCCGATCACAATGCTGAACTCCGGGGTCTGCAGAAAGTTGCTCTGGACATCTGTATTTTTAAAGGATTTGGGGCTGTAAAGGTGGTAAGGTGTATCGGGGGGTTCACAGGCTGGAGAAGATCCATGAAGCAGGCCTGCAAACTCCTCTGGGATGTGGCTCTTCCTGTGGTCCTGTGACAGAGCGTTTGATTTGGAGGACAAGCAGGGAGGAGGAGGAGGAGTCGGGTCTCGCTGATAAGGGATGTCGTCTGCAGACAGGACACATGCACAAAAAAATTTGATTACCATTAACTCAAATTAACCTAAGCATATGCATTGTATTTGAGTCAAATGCCAAAACAATAATACAAATGAATGAATTTATTCCAAGAATACAAGACAGCAAGTATAGAATAAAGGACTCATTAAATAACAGAAAGAGAAAGAAAAGTAAAAACTACACAAGCTGCAAACAGGAAGATAAGAACAGGGTAATGCATCTTCTGCTTCCCTTGTAGAAGACTGTTTGTTTCTCAGAGGAGTAAAAGGGCTCCAGACTTGCATTGTGCACCTCTGCGCCTTCACTGTGTGGGTGCAAATGGCATGCTTGTGCATCTGAACTTACATGTATGCATGAACTCGTCCAGACAGATATTCTCAGCCCATCGATGTGGTTTGAGTATTTTTATTTTATTTTAAAGTGTCAGGGGATGCTTTTAGACGTCCACTCACTCTGTCTGTGTGCAGCAGTTGGAAAGCTGCTTCTGACTCTTTATGTGTGTGTGTGTGTGTGTGTTTGTGTGCGCACGCGTTCTATGTATACTTGACTATTATTGTATCAGTGAATGCTTATAATTACATCTCCATTAGTTACAACTTAAGTCGTGTATGTTTACATGTTCTTTAAAAAGATACGCTCATTAGGAAAAATGTAATTTCACCATAACTGCCACATTCTCAGACTCATGACAAATCTTACACTAAATATGAGAGTGTAGTAAAGGAGAGGCTTAGAATCAAACAAAAACTAGTTAGTTAATTTCTCAGGTTAGAAAGGAGCTGCTCCGCCCCTGCACTGACTTTACTATTAATACCGAGGAACTATAATCCATCTTTCATGTTTTTACACCCACTGTGAAAATAACAGACTTTGACATCCACCAAGCATCTGACTGGCAATTACTTCATTACTGCAAATGCAGTAAAAGCATACCTGTATACAAAAACACACACATAACACAATCAGTCATGGACTGGCCTCCATAGAGCCCAGACCTCAACATTACTGAAACAGTGTGGGATCATCTTTACAGGGAATGAAACAAAAAACAGTCAACATCCAAGGAAGAGCTTTGAATGTCTGAAGGACTATTCCTGAAGACTGCTTAAAGAAATGACAAGAAAGCTGCCTAAGTAAGTTCGGGCTGTGTTGATGAATAAAGTCATACCAAATACTGACTTTCAAGCTCATTAGAATTGTACAGATTCTGTTTTCCCCTTATAAACTGTATCACTTATGTACTTTTATGCTACACCTATTTCCCATTTTTTGAGGGGAAAAAACCCAATAAAAACAACTGATTTCACTGCTTTGCATCCAAGGCAGGTTTCTAAAATCAGATTTCATTTTCCATTCATTTCCTGATTAAACTATAATACTGGTAAGAAAAAGGGTTTATTTCTTGTGTTAGTCGAGCCCCGACCCTCCTTTCGCTCCCTTATCGGTCACTTTGTGTTAAGATTGTGCACCAGGCCAAGGAAACAGTCTGACCATTGATTGATGAAGTATTTTTTTTCCTCACACATAAACACACACACCTAATAACTCTTAACAGTCAAATACAGTTGTTTGAACAAATAGAAAAATTTTACACTCTTGTAATCAAAACTGTCACTGGAATAATAGCATGTACCCTCACCGGCCCACACACACTGAATTTACAATCATTTGACTGCATACCCCCGCTGCCAGCCACATCCTCGACCCACACAAACAGACAGTCAATGTCTTGGTTTGTCAGCCAGTTTTTGCAAGCATTCTCTGACTGCCTTCTGCACAACAAGCCACACATCAATATGCAACAACTGCATAATGGGAGAAGAGAAAGAAAGAGAAAGAAAAGAAAGCGGAAAGAAAGCATAAAGTTGCCAACTAAAATTGCTCACTATGATTGAAACAGGAGATGATTCAGTTCTTCTAAAAACATTATTAATGGGGCCCCTCAAACACAGACATGTTGACTGCACCGCAAAACACACCCATCCACATTTCAGGTAATGAGGGATGAAACCATGACTCATCCTTGAGTATTGCATCTACTGAAAATGTCATTATTTCTTACACAACTGAAAGCATTTCGGATTATTAAGCCCCATCATTTTTCAGGATAAATGGGACAAAGCAGCCAAAAGATTAGTAATCCCCCTGACCTCTGATCTTAATATTTCTCTCTCATTGTCCACAGTGTGTTACTTTGATCGAGCAGAAGCATCCATAAGAAGACATACTTTGAATGGTCTTTCTGAGGGAGGCTCCAAAAGCGAGTCATTCCCCATAGGCCTAGCCATCTCTTATCACTATCTCACACACAGCGAATGCTTACAACATAAAACATAAATGCATCTATTTTAAATTATGTGTCAGAATATTCACATGAGATGCGGTAACTGAATTGGCCCTTAAAAGGCATCATTAAGATCATTCTCCCCTCGCTTTTCTTTCTGTACGTGCCTTTCTCAACCCTGTTATGAATTTCTTTTGCTCCCTTCACTTCCCCTCTTTGTAATAAAAATGAAAAAGTTGGCAACAGGTGAGTCTACCCGTAACTATGGCAACAGCGAGCGCCAGCATCTCTCGCAGTCATCGGGCAGCTGAGTGCCTTTGACCTCCAGGAGAACGAGGGGAAAAGTGTACAGTGGATAAACACGGCAATCAAATCGGCAAGTTGTTTATCGAGACAGAAAACAAACAAAATAACAAAACAAAAGCCGAGCAGATTTTTGATTTAAAGAAAAAAAACAGAAGAAAAGTTCTATAAAAAAGTATAAATAGACCAATACGTCTAACAGGCAGCTAACTATGCTTTTCTTTCTTCTTCTTCCCCTGCAAACAATCGATAGATTCCCCCTCTGAGTTGTTTTCACCTTCATTACTTATCCATTCCTGAGTGTCCAGTCTTCACTCACCATCCTCAGTGTCTTTGAGTAAGGCTGTGTGTGTCCGTGTGTGCGTTTCTTACCTGGAGATCCAAGGCTAGTTTCAGCTCTAACTAAAGAGCCGTCAAACTGTGTGCACCCTGCCCTCGCTTAAGTACAGCCAATATCTAGGAATCGCACAACAGCTGCATCACTGCATACCTGCTTTTTATTGCGACACTAGTATGAAAACACACAAATACACACAAGTTGTGGCATGCAACGGGACAGCCCAGGAACTAATCTTCAACTGAAAGCAAACAGCAGCAGCAATGTAAATGTTTGTGCAATAAATACAGATTTGTCATAATTAGAACTAAATGCCAACTGTAAAGGCGGCTGCTGACCGACTTTTAAACACTAAAAGTCTTCACTTGTGCACGTCCTTCTATTTTTCCATAGAGAATAAGCAAAAAATAGAGAGGGAGAGAAATAGAGCTGTATTTACTGTATGTAGTGTACGTTACGTAAATGCTCCTGCTGTTTCTACTACTTTTCATTTATCGGAGTTCTTTAGTGTTATAGCTGCCCAGCACATCCTACAGGTTGTAGATCAATTCAACACACTATTCTTATTCAAAAGAGGTATTGAGTGTATTATGTATTAGGACTGAGAAGTGACTAAATTAAGCTTAATGTAAAATGTCAATATACACACTAAATGTTCAAGATAGCTGGGAGAGAATCCAAATAAATTCATTATAGATTTTTATAGCCAACAAATCAGCAGAAAATGTTAAATTTGTCAACGTCTGGTAAGGAGAAGGCTGGAGTAGATCAACAAAACACTGGAACAAGGGAATTAGCTTTCCTGCTCCAGGCAGACAACAATATTATTGTTG
>NW_005189402.1:0-1289 GCF_000239375.1 Pundamilia nyererei
TGAAACGTCTTCAAGCAACTTACAGAAGTCCAGACGCTTTTCTTTGCAAGCTCCTTTGACAACATGTTGGGTCTTTTGGAGCCGGAAGTGACCTTATATGGATGAACGGTGGCGCTAGCTAGCTTGGTTAGCAAGCTGCATTCATAAACTGTGCAGGTGCCACAGAGATGCTAAGTAGCGCTTAATAACAGACTAATAAAACAACAGAAACTCTGATTACAATGAGCTCATATAAAAGCTTTCTTCTAATAAAATTATTTTCTTCTCTGTTTCACAAATTTTTTCCTGATATCTTTTTGTGAACTAGTTTAAAGCAGCTTGAGTCAATTTAGTCAGATTTTTTTTCAACTGGTTCACAAAAACTTGAGAAGAGACACCGAGGAGAGCAACAGAAAGCCTCATTCAGGAGCTAAACTCAAGATTAACTAGACTCGGATTAACATTAGCTCGGTGCTTACCTTTAAATCAGTCTTGATAATAATCTGAGAGAAAAACGCCATAAAGCGGGAGCTCGGCTTCTTCTTCTTCTTCCTTTGGATTTTTTGGGCGGTTAAAGCATTAAGGCGCATTACCGCCACCTGCTGGACTGGACTTTTCATATCCTAAACATCATCAATTGGCCACAAATTTGTTGGAGTTTCTATTAATAGAAAAGATGGAATTCAAGGGTCTTGTGATTTGGTTTCTTTGTTTTCACCATTTACTCTACAATTTTCTGCCAGTGTATAGCAAACCCCACAGCTCAAATCAATGAAGAATTTAGTATTTTTAAAATATTGCTTAAGCTGGAACCAGCAGCTATATAGGCTTAATGTTTAATCCAAACATGTGATAGAGGTTTACCACCAGGAGAAGCAGACTGTAAATAAAAGACTGTGCTACTGAAAACCGTTAGTCTGACTTTGGATTGTAAATATGTTTCCATTTGTCACTTTTGTATTTGTATATGCAGTAGCATTTTTTGATACGGGCGACACGGGCGGTTGCCCGGGGCGACATAGTGGTGGGGGGCGGCATCACGGGCATCGGCAAAAAAATAAATAAAATAAAAAATAGCTCGTAGCTGAGAACTCCCGCGGCAGATAGTAGGGGCGGCATTTCAACATTAAAAACTCCAAAGAAATCTAGTGTCTTTCATGTGTTGAAAATCCCTCACTCTGTTAAAAAATTGACAGATTGATTGTGCATCCAAGTTGTGTGCTAAGAAAACACATACAGATCATTCAGTTGGCTCTTACTTGCAAGACAGTTTGGACATCATTCATTTGCTATCTGATCCTCTGCTGGAC
>NW_005189402.1:3017-5572 GCF_000239375.1 Pundamilia nyererei
CTGATGTAAAAATGGCCATTCTTGAATTCAAGGTGCTGAGCAGTTGAAAAGGTGTAGTGTGGCAATGTAAACTTGTACCACAGCACCATGGGCCACCTCTACAGCAGCCACTCCTTTCTTGTTGACATAGCTGACTATGGTAAGGCTGCCATTGAATCCAAACTCTGTGCTGTAAACCTCGCAGGACTCAGAAGCCTTCATCAGAGGAAGGATGTCTGCCTTGTTCTATTGTAGAGTCCCCACAATAGTGTCTTCAGGGGACACCGTGGAAGAGGCACATTGGAAAAACGTAATCTGTGGTGATGTTGGTATTGTGTTTCTGAGTCTACTACACAACGTGAATAACACAACATGTGTGATCTCGGGCTCAAAGAACGAGCAGCATCGTTTTTCCAACCTGTTTCTCCATCTTCTACAACACCTGATTCATCTTCTAAGTCATGTGACCTGCCTCCGTCATCCAAAGGTTCCCCTGAGTGGGTCCTGCAGGTTCAGGGATGGACTGGAAGGAGACAGCATGGAGAGGGCCTGAGAGAAGTCCACGCACAAGCAGCAGTGTAATACTGTGATTTTACTATTGGTTCTTACAGCTGCGTTATTGAACATGGAGTTTCCTCTCAGTGTGTCATGTTTTTATTAGACCTGAAACTCATTCGGAATATTTGGCTTCGTGGATATCATCTTGCTCTCTAAATAATTTGGACTGTTTGAAGCTCGAGCAGCTCATAAAAAAGAAGGTTTTTAATTTGATTAAGAGTGAGTCAGAAGCTTCATTGAAGCCAGTGTTATTAATGATTTTTATTGCTCTTTGTTGTAATAAATATATTGGTTAGAAATGCTCTTCATTAAGGACGCCACCTGTCACCGGTTTAATAGCATGCAGTTCCTCACTGTGTCCACCTGAGGGCAGTAACATGTCATCAGTCAGTAAATCTCTGCTGACAGTGTCAGTGATTCTATCAGTTTAATAATATCTGTGTTCACATATAAAGCATCATTATCACACTAATGAACATTAGTGCTGAAACACTGCAGTGAATGTGTCTCAACGCCAGTATTATTGTATGTGAAGAGTAGTGGTTACTGACAGTGACCACTGAAGGGCAGTGATCCTGATAGTTTCTCTGAAACAGTCCAGAAGCCTGTCAGTGAAGCAGGATTGGACGCTCAGCCACGTAACTTCAGCTATAACTGTGTGTTTTCACTGTGATGAAGGTGCTTCATTACCATGGAAACCTCACATTCGCTAAATACTCTTTATACAAGTTATACACTCTTAGTTTAATACTAGATAGATTCAGACATTTCCCCCAATTCAATCAAATGTTTTACAGCTTTTATGTTTCTTATCGTGGCTTTTATTGTGAAACATCAGCAGCAAGAAGTGTGTTTTTCTCTGTGAAGACAAACGAAGTGTAAATTTGTGTGTTGGTGAGCTCACAATCAGTGATTGTGCTTCTCTTTTCTTTCCAAGGCCTCAGAAATGCTCACTCTGTTTGTACATCACTTATTGTCAGCAACAGAGCTCATTCTGCTTTGTGGACATAAACACATCTGTCATCACTTCCTCTTTGTTTTTCATGCAGCATTTTATCAAATTGAAAAACAAAAAAAGAATAAATCGAATGTCTGTCAGAAATTTCAGCAGATATTTCACCAGGACACTTTGTGATAGTTTTCATATTTCATACAAACATATTTGATACACAACATATGCAGTGCCATACACACATATTTACATTTTTCATGTGTTTGATAACCAAGCTGGTACCAACATCCTGCACCATGTTCTTGCTCAACATTGGAAAAACACAAGACTACTTTCAAATCAGGATTGAAGCCTTTGCTGTTTATTAGATAAGCCATATGCATTATGATCCCTCAAGACAATCATATTCTGGTTATAACTGCATTTAAAACTATTGGGCCAATATTTTCAGCTTATATGGCTGAAACATTTTCAAATTATGAGATTCCAACAATGAGTGAAACAGTAAGAGCATGTGGAGACTTTGGAAAAATCCCATTAAGAAAGAGAAATCAAACATTTGGATTCATTTTAAGGAGCTCAGGCGTGATGAAAATGCAGAGGAGCTGGTTGTGAACTGAGCTTCAGGCCTGAAGATGAAGAAATTTACAAGGAATCAGTCACATCATCAATCAACAGTTTAAAACATCAACTGAATCCATGAATCTGAAAACATGTTTCTGAGTGAAAGAGACAGACATGTACAGACTGAACTATCTGTTCAACAGTCAGTGTTTCTCTAACAGGAGGACACTCTTTACACTCAACTCAGCACAGACACACTGAGGCACCCATAAAGACTTTTAATCCAGGATAAAGAGGTTCAGTGAATGTAGTGTTGAAGGTGTGGAGATGGATCAGAGTGTCAGAGGAGACTCTGTAGAAGGACAGAGTGCCGGCAGGAAAGTCCACGTACACTGCAATTCTGTTAGAGACGGAGGAGGAGGAGGTGGTGGTGGATACGAATTTGGTATCGTGACAAACATAAATAGGACCATCATTAGTGCAGTACAACCTCCAGGAATGA
>NW_005189402.1:6208-7433 GCF_000239375.1 Pundamilia nyererei
TTCTAGGTGAAAAATTGTCAATATGTTAGGCTTCCGGGCACCCAACACGTCCCATGTTAGGAGATTGGAAAAATGAGGAAACATGAGAGCTGTTTGGAATTAATCTACCGATAAGGTATTGGTAAATACCGGAATTGATGGCAGCAGCCAAGTCTCTGTGAATAGTACAATGCTGCTGTCCTGTACATACTTGTTGACTGCAGTTTGTAATCTCAGTTTGTCATTTTTGTTGGTTATGGACCTGACGTTGAAGAGGAAGATACTCGGAAACGGTGGCTTAAATGGTTGTTTCTTTAGCTTTGCTAGTGCAGCCACGCTTTTGCCTCCTTTGTTTATGTTTCCTCATTGGCTTACCGCTGGGAAGAACCAACCATGGAGACCCTGGAGTTCTTATTATGTCCTCCGGAATGCCATGGAAGTGGTGATAGTCCTACATAATGTTCTTTGCACAGTGTAAACTCAAAAGGTCGACTGTAAGTGGACTCCACTTGATGTATAGTAATAGAAAACGCATACACCCACACATATACACATGGAAAAAGTAAAAAACAAAGCACCGAACGTGAGGAGCAGTGAGCCGCAGCGTCTGTGTGTGTCAGCATCTTTAAATTTTCTGTTAAGTAGACTGAACTCAGTTTTTATCAACCTGTTATTAGAACTCAGTTTAAGTAGGTTACCAGTACTTTTCATCCAAAAAGTCGATCAACCCAGTTTATTTGAGTTGTCTTAAATTAGAAAAACTAAGTAAGATGGAAATTTTGCTTCTCAGTGCAGAAGGACAAAACAATATGGTTTGAAAATTCCATGTCACTGCTTTCCTCCTCTCTGGCATAGATCAGTTCGCATGTTCATGGTGCACAGCGTTTTTTTTTTCTGAAATATGATGAGCAAACCTGGAGAAGCTTCACCCTTATGAACCTTTATAACGTTACATATTCTTAAACCCCATATTTCTTTTAAGGCTTTTTTTGTTGCCTTTGAACATCTGTAGCATCTCTTAATGTCAAATCTAGCCTTTCTTTAACAACATAAGCAAACTGCTTTTATATTTAATGAACATTTCTGTTTAATTACATGTTAAATAACAGTAATAATAATAATATCAATAGTATTTTTTTTTTATTAAAACAATGTGTTTAGATACATGTTTGGTTGTGAAAGTGCAAAGCCATAAACTAGATTAGTGGCCTGTTAAATAGTTAAAATGTAGGTTGGCCTTAAAGTT
>NW_005189403.1:0-1687 GCF_000239375.1 Pundamilia nyererei
GAAATGTAAAAGGAAAGAAGAAGTAGACAGCACAGGGGAAATATAAGAAAATTAGATACATTAAATTTTGTATGCTATAGGGTAGATGTACTAAACGGGCAAATTATTGTGATGCTTCAATCATAGTTAGAGGGAGTTAGAGGGCTCTAACTGCCCTATGATTTATAGAATAAAACAGAACCAGTTCACTTCAGTAAAAACCAAAGTTCTGCCAAGACAGGTTTAAGATGTCGATGAAGAAATGAAATAACAAATCTGTTTACTAAGTGCTAATATTGATTTGCACATTACCACCACAGTACTGTTTTATAAAAACAGATAGATAATATGTGGCAGGAAACAGGCCGGCAACCTCATTGATTAAAAGTTTTGCTCTTAAATTTACAGTTTCGTAAAAGTAAATTTGCCAATATTTTCAGTTGAATAACAAACTTATTATTGTTCAAATGCCCTCTAAAGTCTGGAGTGGGTTTTCAGATGGAGATATTATATAGCAGCTGGGTTTAAGGAAAAATGAGCACAGCTTTAAATATCCACACCATCTGTGTCAGTAACAAAATAAATGTCAAAAATGAGATTGTGCTGCTTTTTACTTAAATGTAACATTTCAACCTAAAATCAAAACATTTTATGCACATGTATTTAAAAAAAAATGTTTTCTAGAATATCAAACTAGCTGTACTCAAAGAAAGATGTGGTTCAGCAATTGCAATCTTACATTGAGAAACAATATGCTAAAAATATTTGACCTGGCCATCACATGTCTTAGCAGCCAGGTTAGACTGATGCATCTTACAAGACTAGCTAGAAAAGAGAAGGAAGAAAGGTCTAGATGTGTAAGAGGGTAGTGGCCTCTTCAACCTCTGTGCTCTTTCTCAACTTGTATTACAAAACACAGATCAAGTCTTGTATTATATATCTTTATTCTTAAAGCATCAGAGCCTGGAATATCATCCTAAAGAATGAAATTACAATTTTCCAAATTCTTGAGTATTAAGAAAATTTTGAAATCTAGGCAGTATTAAATTAATCACCTTTTAAAACATGCAGCATATTATCTACTACTAGAGGTGGGAAATAATGAAGTACAGACAATTCATTTCTGTACTTGAGTATTTATTTTTCTGACAACTTTTTGACTTTCACTCCCAGTGTTTTTCTACTCCTTACGTCAAAACGGGCTCGTTACTTTAGGTTTGATGCATTTGAGGAGAGTTATTATTTCATGTCACTGTGGACCTTGACACATCAAACCAATTTGACCCTAAACAGAAAAAAATGAAAAGTCAGCTGGGCATACATTGTTCGATTTTTTCAGTCGCGTTGGTCAGCTCCTGCTCAAACTGTACGATTGAATTGCAGGGATTAGAAGTTTGTTGGTCATGATGCAGGGTCTCACACTATACAGCCCAATGCTCTGATGCGACCTGAGTGCTCACACTGCGTCTATAACATGAAGTGATAACATGAAGCTTATAACACAAAATCTGTCTCTCGCTCTCCTTCTCTGTCTTTCACTCACACAGACACACACACCACCATCAACTTTGAAAAACATTTACCAGGCAGCTGCAATTGAGCAGCAATGTCCATCTCTTTTCACGGTTGGTGCGGCCGTGATAATTTTGTGAGGACATCGAAAAGGCTCGGATGAGCTTGCTAATGTTCTACAAGTTGTGCCTCCATC
>NW_005189403.1:2258-3111 GCF_000239375.1 Pundamilia nyererei
AGCCAGTACTTTTTCACTTTTATTTAAGTCTGGACTATTTTTAACACTAGTATCTGTACTTTTATTTAAGCAAGGAACGTCGGTATTTTGCCACCTTTGTCTACTACTGACAGTGCTGTCATCATTGTGACTCCTCCTGCCAAAGAATTGCTTTAAATGGTTGCCTTACATTTGTTATCACACCATATGATTTCTGCATTTTGGTTTCAACAACTGTTGTGATACTTTCAGCAGAACACTCAACTGCTCAGTGTGTTCTCAACAAAAAACAAACCCCCCAAACAAACGCTTGAATTATTTTTCATGGGACTAACACAATGGACTGGATAATTCATGCTACACTGTTCTCATCAGGTAAGACAAGTTTTGTGCCTCCTGATTTTTCATTCTGTAATAATAAATGGGTGAAAATATTGAAAACATTACAGGCCTTTGAACAAACGAAAAGTAAATTAAAGCTATAAGTGTTCCAACTAAATAAACACAAGACAGCAACATTTTTAATGAAAAAAAACTGTAGTATTAAAAACCAGCAAGGACTATAAACCATGTAGTGAAATAATATCATCCAGAAATACTTTAGTGATGGTCGTTACTGTATTTGCGTTTTAGCCTCTGCTAATACAAATTAAATGTGCGATTAGCTCAGTTAGCTTCTAGCTGTAAATAGCATAATTTTTTTGTTGTTGAAATTCACTGATTGAAAAAGTCTTTCATAAATAGTTTTACTGAAACAAACTAAACGCTTGATTATAAACCATTAGAAAATGGTAAAACTGGATTTAAGATACAGAGATAATAAATTTATCATATCTGCCTTACTACCTTGTGCAGGGCTACAAAAAAAAAGAAC
>NW_005189403.1:3389-4654 GCF_000239375.1 Pundamilia nyererei
TTTCAAAATAGGTTTCGCAAAACTTTGAAATCATGACACTGTCATTGTTGAATACTGTGACATGAAGCAGGAAACAAAAAAGCGTTAGCACTATGTGACGTTTTGACTACTCTTAGCATGTCCATAAAAGGAAGGCTTTATTTGTGTGGCAAAAATAAACAACCGGACAGCTGTAGGATCGCAACAATACACGATTTTTACTGGACAGTAGTCATAGAAGAAATCATTTTAGGTTCTCTGTAGTATTTTTAGTATCCAAAGCAATCACATGCTAATGATTTTAATTTCTTTCTTTGGGCATTTACATTCGCAGTATCAACTTCCACAGAGACTTTTTTTGTTACTTGTAAATGGGTGTGGCACGTATTGATGAATCTGACAAACAGTTCAGGAGGAAAGAGGAATATGCACACCAGTGACATTCTCTACACAGTTCAATTTTTAGTACTGTAAAATAAGCAAATGTATACAGTATATTAATAGTTTTTCATATTATAGTATAGCAACGACATCTTTAACGTCTTTAAGTTAAGTGTCAGTATTTTGCTTCTGACAGATGGAGTAAGATATAAGAATCAAAGACACAAAACTAATTCCATAATAAAATCTTAAGTATGTTTTTCAAGTGAATAATTACCTGCCAGTGTTCAAATCTAGTATCTGACTTTGATGCTCTCTAGTGGTAACTGTGGAAAGCTGTGACTGGATTCAAGAGGTGGAATCAAACTAACACATACACTGTATGGAGTTCCTCATATGTGATTAGAATTAGAGATAATATAACCAGGTTATCATCCTTTACAGTGGCTTTAAATAAAATTACATATGTTCTTCCTTCTTCTTGAATTCTCAGTGTTAAATGCTGCACTTTGTTTCAATATTGATCCCGTGGCATGGAAGGCCCTGAATAACTCTGCTGCTGGTTTTGGATACCAGGTGGTTCAAAGACAATCAGAGTAAGTCACAACATACATTGTTATGTTGGATGTCGATCTATAACTGCAGGTTTAACAATCATTTCTGTTAAGGCCCACAGTAATAAACAGACAAGGATATAATACTTCTTAACAGGAAACATATGGGGTTTATTTAACCACAGTTTGCACTCTAGACTTCATCATTGTCTGAATTTATTTCCTCAGTTTGCTCGTCAGTGCTCCCCTTGAACAGTATTCACAAAATGGAAGAGGAAAAGTATATAGCTGCACCACATCTTCCCCAAACTGCCAAAATATCCAAATTGAAGGTAGGTAACCAAATGTGAT
>NW_005189403.1:6297-7426 GCF_000239375.1 Pundamilia nyererei
AGAAAATTATGTTTGTGTGAGATGTGATTACTCATAGATGAATATAAGTATAAGTTGTATGATTTGTTGATTATTTTTTTGTTTGTTTACAGTTTTCCCGTCTAAGCCTTATTTCAGATTGTCTGTTTGGATTCATTGTATTATAGTTTTATCCAAAGAGCTTTTCTAGACTAATTTGACTTGAATCCATCAACACTGAAATAAATGCTGGTAAAATTTGAGCTAGCCAAGATTAAATCTACAGCATAAAATGTATTTAATTCTAAACTTATATGCTTTTCATACAAGTTTCACACAAGACAGATACAAACTTTATAAGGTTTATATATATCTTTTCCATATGGGTTATTCAGAATGAAATAACCATATCTGCATGTAAAATGAAAGTGTTATTTGAAAAACAAATACAAAAACACCCTTTGATTTCAAATTCATTACAAAAATGAAACTAAGCCTGGTTGTTTGGGTTATGCAATGCATGACAAAATGCAAGAAGACTAGTACATACACACAAGACCTTTGGGGGAAAAAATTAAAAGGAGACCGAGAAGTTTACTTCTTCTAAAGCTACTTACGACTTCTTTAAAGCTCTGTATGCAAATAAGTAATGTATTATGGTTTTCCTGGAGAAAATAATTTGTGTTGCTGTGTGTTACATCACGATGTATTCCTGTTACATAAGAACAACGTAAACATGAGGCTACTGTCGCTCACAGTAACACAAATTCCAACCGTAACAAGAACATACAGTACAGAGGGTCTTTCTTTTAGTGTTGTAAGTTTGAACACAATGCTGTTTCTATGACTGTAATACAGGAAGAAAATACAAGTAATTAGAACTGAATGCAAAAATCAAGGCTACAAATAACTAAATTAGCTTAATAACTAAATTAGGCTTCTGTAAGCAGTTTTAAGACTCATTTAAACTAATTTAATATCTTAATCTTAATTTCTTCTTTTCTTTCTTCTTATAAAAGACTAATTGTCTAAATATGTGGGTATTCATAGTCGATTTGCTAAAATGTTAAAATTCACCTAAAATAATCAATTTCAATTCATTTATTTGATAGTGTGCCCGACACAAGTAGACATTGCTTTTCTGTTGGATGGTTCAGGCAGCGTATCTGTC
>NW_005189404.1:0-1957 GCF_000239375.1 Pundamilia nyererei
CTTTTACAGCACACAAACTACCTGCAACACTGTAGGAAAATGCAAAATCCTCATATTAAAACGCATAATAATGCTGCAGTCACATGACCACACCAGGACCAAGAATAACAATTAAAAAAAAAACAAAAAAAACAAAAACAAAACAAAACAAAAAAAAAACAACACATAGCAATTTGCACACTGTCCAAAGCCATACAGCACCACCCCGGCTGCAGACTGCTGACATTATTTAAAAGCAAAGCTCATGTTAGCTCCTAATTTCTTTACATATTTATGCAAAGCAGCAACAGCTCAAACCCTACAATAAAAAAAAGCACATTTCATCTTTAAACACAATCTTTTTAACATTCACAGGCTGAAGTGTTTCAATTTATGCACAGCACACCCAGTAAACCGGATCCTATAAAAACATTATCAACAAATACATTTTTAAGAGAGATTTCTTTCAAATTCCAAGGAATACAAGAGCCTTACATCAGTTCGATCATACATTCAAAGCATGTTTGGAGGCTTGTACAGTGGCCCAAAAAAACAAGAAGACTATTTCTAAAAAAGTGCTTCTTTAGAGCTCTTATCTTAAAAACAGCAGTGTCACTCTTGATTGAAAAGAGTCTTCTTCTCTGAGACGAGACCAGCTGCATCTGCATTGTCATCCTTATCATCATGGCAAGATTCTGAATCTGAAAGTAAGAAAACAACATTAAATCATTTGTCATATTAAACCGACAGTAGACTGAGACAAACATTCAAGTGAGTGGAACTTACTGCTGGGGCTGGATTTGGATTTTCTACAGCTTCCATAAATGATTCCAATAAGAATGCAAACTACAATCCCAAACCAGGAAATGTGTACCAAAGGAATTTCTGTGGACAGCAGAAAACAGACGTGTCAGCAGGCAGTGACTGCAAAGGAGACACAATCCTCACCAAGTGGCACGGAAATGAATTGTCAAGTAAACTGAAGTTAACAAGGTTCTCTGAATTTGAACAGCCCCTCTCTGTGTGTCAGTAGCTGCAGCTCAGCCCAGTCTGTAGAGCTCAGGTCACTTTTGGAGAGTTGCTGATAAATTTCCATCCACTATAAAGCTAGCGTTTTTGTGAGACTGAGTAAAAAAAACACTATGATTCCAAAGTCTGATTGGTCAGATGCTGCAAACCTTTAACGTGAACACACTTATTAACTAGACAGCTAAATGCTGGGTTGAATTAATGAGTTTATAACCATTAATTAATCTGACCTCTGAGCCAATTGTAGTGTAAATGAATCCAGGGGTTAAAATAAATCTGGGATATGATGAACTTATAGTACAGGATCCTGATAAACAGTATCCAGCTACTGACTGAAAGCATTCCTCTCCTTTTCAGTTTCAAGGTAGTTTTAATCCAGTGTCGGGCACCCTGTGTAAAATGTGTTTTACAAATACACCAAGTAAAAGTCACTCTTAATTTTTAAATGCTGGGTAATAAAGATGGGAAATACGCAGGACTGGGAGTAGATAATTTTGCTGTGTACTGAGGTCAGTTTCACAAAAGCAGAGGTAGACAATCTTGAATATCTAAAGCAGGAGCATGGTGCAATGATTTCTGGTCAAATAAAGACTTTAAATATTAAAAGAAAAATTTTAAAATTTTTTTAAAGGGACCAAGTCAGGGCAGCCACCTCTGTTTTGGGTGTTCAGTATGGAACAGGAGGCCGTCAGTCAGTTTTTTGTTTTTTTTTTACTTTTTAACTGATCTGATGGCAGCTCTACTACTGCAGTAGAGCAGACAACAGTTTTCTTAGCAAATTACAGGGAAATGTTTTCCTGTCCTTTGCTATTTGGTGCTGCGGATCATTGCAGGGGTCATTGATCGTTAAAACCGTCTTGGTTTTACCCCACTTTTACCTTTGGTTTTAAAGTGGCTGTCGAGAGAAACCACACCACTGTTTTGATAGTTTGAATTTTTATATATATAT
>NW_005189404.1:3699-4961 GCF_000239375.1 Pundamilia nyererei
AGGTATCAATAAGAATTTATTCTTCTTCCTGCTCCTTTTCATGCATGGAAACAGTGTTACTTTAATTGAAAGGAAGGTTGTGTATGGGAATGCATTACTGCTGTACCATGTGTGAAACAAAAAATAAAATAAAGTAAATAAAAATGTACACTACAGGGGACATGATTAAACAGGCCAGGTCTCAGGAGGATATGTTAATCAGCTGTATTCTTCACTCTCATTGGTAGGTGCTGCAGTCGCTCATCTGGAAGTCAAGAAAAATGTCAACTAAACACAAAGAATCAGTGAGATGTCGGCTTTCTCACCCGACAGCACGTACACGCCATCGGAGCTGAAAGACGACAGTTAACAGATTCTGATGCGTCGGTGGGTCCGCGCTTTGTGTTTACACCTTTTTTTGTGCTAGATTCTGCCTGAAGCTGTAGACTTTGTCTCTGTCCAACCAAATTTGACTGAACCAGCAGCAAAAGGAGATCCAAACCATCGGCGGAGTGGGGGGTGGCTTACTGGGCTTAAGCCCGTGTCAGCTTAAGTTTGACCAGGTACCAAAGCGAATCATTCGTACTGTACAAATAATGTAAATATGACGGTGTATCACAAAAGATTGATATCAAAGTGATCACTTGACCCATATTACGTTACTTGCTCTTTGAGTGAATCAACAAATGGCGAAATGAAAAGCCGAACAACAACAATGCTGTTTCTTTAGAGAGTCTTAGCTTACCTGTGTGTTTATTTCATATTTTCAGTTGTTACCCTCCACGGCTAAACAAAGCTCTCTAAATCGGTTTCAGTTATGTACTGATGAACACAACAATGGACATAAGGGGCTTCTTTCAAAGAAAAAACTCAGGTAAATGTTATTTTATATATTATGCTTTGTATGTTGTTCAATATATTTCTATGCAAAACAAGAGGAATTTGAATACACAGCAGTATATTCACAGTTGAAACCAGATATTTACATACACTTTAGGGGAAAAAAAACAAAAAATTTTTTTTTTTTTAAACTGTTAAACGTCAATTTAGAGTAAATTTTTTTGTTTTAGATAAATAAATATTGAAATAACTTTTGAATTAGTTAAATGTCAGAATAAAGAGAGAGAGAGATGTCTGTTTTTATCACTTTCATCATATTTAGGAGTACATATACACTAAGTTTATTGTGTCTTTAATTAATAAGAAAACTCCAGACGATTCCATCTGAGCTGAAGAAGCTTCTGATAGGTTAGTAGAGTCCATGTGAGTAAATTGGTGGCACA
>NW_005189404.1:5943-7420 GCF_000239375.1 Pundamilia nyererei
AACAAAACTCAAAATACAGCCTAATAAAACTTCACAGCATGCTTTTCAGTCATTTCTAACCCCCTCCAATCCAACATGCATACTACCCTTTAGGGCTAAGCCCTGGGTGTATGAAATGTCTGGCTCCGCCTCTGATCCAAACTAGGCTTCACATAAACATCGTTATTATTCCCTCTTACTTTTGACAAATCTACTGTTATGTACAGGGCTATCGGCCCTGTGTTTGTTTGTTTTTTGTTTGTTTTTTTTTATTTAACTGACTTCCGACAAGAAAGTTTCATGTCTGCTGTTCAATACTGAAGAAATTTATACTTTTTAAAATTATGTGAAATTGCAAAATGCTTAGCTTTGTCTCTTAATTAAACCTCTGTAACTTTGCTCTGTTTCACTTCAGCAGCATCAAGTAATGTTCACTTGCTGATTCATGGCTTTCTTCTGTTTTTGTTCTACTGCAGAATATTTTTAAGGTGGTTATCTACTATAAAAAGACAGGCCAGGAAAATCTTCTTCATGTTTTTCTGTGTTTTATGCTCTGTTACTTTGACACAAAGCCATCTGATGTGATGCTTACACCTCTGATAGTCTCACAAGTTTCCGCTTTCTTTTTATGGATATACAAATATGGATATGTACTGATAAATTATCAGAATTATAATATTTCTGATTGTCTAAGGCAAAATTTCCCGGATTCAAATCGGATCGAATTGAATCGATTCTAGAAATCAGTGACGATACCCAGCCCTACTCACAGGTCTCAGTGGATCATCTTTTAGACCGAGATCCTACTATAAATTTCAAAAACTGATGAGTCATAAAATTACAATCAACGCGATCTAATTTGAATTTTCTCACAGTCAACCTTGACGGGTTTTTGTAGCTTTATTTTACGTCTAGAAGCATCAAAGTTACGACAATCCGTCTGACCAGTGAACGCAGCATGAACGAAACAGTCCGGTACATGCACGCCGGTGTTGTGTCAAAAAAGTGATTTCTTTTTTTTTTGACATTTGTTTCACGGATTATGGGCCACTATTCACAACCCTTTAAAACCGTTTTTTGTAGACGATCACTTTTGGCACAACACTGGTCTGCTCCAAAGTTTCTGTAGCATTAGCAGCTGCTGCGAATCATTAGCCTGGGCTAATTCGAGTTAAATAACGTTATGCGACTGAATAAAGTAACAGATGTCGCCGTTTTAACCACTGAGTCCACTAGCTCTTAGACAGATTTTTTATTCTTCACAGGGCGGGTAAAAACATAACGAGCCATGCAACTTTTTAAGTTAGCAGCTAAATGCAGCAATGTGCCTTTAAAGAGGTAACGGCAGTGTTGTATCAAAGCATGTACATCCTTAAAGTTAGCTTTAAAGTTGCCGGTTAGTAGTGTATAACCAACCCGCTCTTGTTTTACACAGAAACAGCCACAAACTTTAAACCGTTCCTGTAACTCACCGTCAGGACATGTCCGCCGAACCAGT
>NW_005189405.1:0-1196 GCF_000239375.1 Pundamilia nyererei
ATGAAAGGTACCTCTCCAGCCCTGCTTCTGGCCTTCCTGACCCCATGGATCCATCATCTTCGTCGAATAGGCCGCTGTTTGTGCTGGCCTCATCCAGCTTTTCAGGCTTTTCAATGTGGCCTCACAAAATTATTACGACTACAACAACCATGAAAAGAGTTGGATGGACATTGCTGCTCAATTACAGCTGCCTGGTCAATGTTTTTTTATTAGTAATTTAGCAAGTAAGTTTATGGTGGTGGTTTGTGTGTGTCTGTGTGAGTGTGTGAAAGACACAAAGAGGGAGAGCGAGAGACAGATTTTGTATGATAAACTTCATGTTATGGACCCACAGTTTGAGCACTCAGGTCGCATCAGAGCATCAGGCCGTATTGTGTGAGACCCTGCATTGTGACCTATGAACTTCTAACCCCTGCGATTCAATTGTACAGTTTGAGCAGGAGCTGAATAACGTGACTGAAAAAAAAGTGTTTGCCCAGCTTAATGCAGACTGTTTAAACTAAACAATCTGCTGTTTCACATAATAAACCGTGTCACCTGCAGTATTGCCTTCTGTTTTAACAGTTAAAGCAGCAGAGACAAGCTGTTTAGATGTGCATTGAACTCTAGTGTCATTTTTTTCCCCAATATTTTATTTGAATTTTTTCAGCACAGAAAACCCCATCAACAAACAAATACAGCTCAGGCGCTGTGATCTCTCCAAGATGGCGCCGCGTATGGATGCCCTGGTGCTTCAGTGCGTAACTTCTGTTTTGTTTTTGTGCATAACTTCTGTGTCTGGGCACTCCTCTGGATATTCTTACACCAGAGAAGAGCTTCTTAACCACAGGACTACAACACCTGTGGATTTACTTCCAATATTTGTCGCATCTGCAGCAGATTTACTGCAGACTCTGATCAGGAAAGTGAGACGTCGAAAGAGAGGTAAGCGAGTCGGCGCACTCGTGCGTCTGAGGAGACGCGGACTGCGAACTGCTCTTCCTGGGATCTTCCTTTCCAATGTACGCTCACTCAGGAATAAGATAGACGAGCTGGCCCTGATGAGAAGCATGAACAGAGACTTTGCCTCCTCCTGTGTCTTATGTTTTATGGAGTCGTGGCTCTGCGAGGACATCCCGGACTGCGCGCTCAAGCTGGAGGGCTTTCATCTGCTGCGCGCGGACCGGCAGGCCTCTCTCTCTGGTAAGACCAAAGGT
>NW_005189405.1:2942-7419 GCF_000239375.1 Pundamilia nyererei
TGCAGCTCGGATCTCAGCTGACCCTTCTCACCCTGGACACAGTCTGTTTGGCCTGCTCCCCTCAGGCAGGAGGCTCCGGTCCATTCGCACCAGAACCTGTCCAGTTTATATCCACCAATTGACAAGCGCACACGAGTAGGACCATTTACACCCAAACAAAATAATTATACATGTTTTATATTCTCAACGGACTACGTCAAGTACACTCTGGGAGAAATTGACCCCAGTTGGTGCACGAAGAAACTCACGGGGAGGACCACAAATACAAACACGATAATTGGTACGTGGGCGGGTTATATTACTATTGTGGACACCACACCCTTTTGGTGCATGTTCCTTTGGGGAGTGTGGGGACATGCGCAGTGGTGCGGTTGGGAGCCCCACTGATGCTTATGGGGAGTAAGGTTAAAAACCATACCACAACATGACACATGCACATTGGCAGCAAGACGTAGGAGACATATTTTGGGAAAGAGGGGCACAAAAGGTACACATGCTTATGACCCAAGGACGGACTCGCCTACCTGGATTGACTCGATAGGAGTCCCGAGGGGAGTTCCTGATTAGTATAAATTAGTTGATCAGATAGCTGCAGGGTTTGAAAGTATAATCATATGGGTCAATGGCAAATTGCTATTTTGTTGAAAATATTAAGTGTAATTTGGATAATGGTAATGTTGTGGGTGCAGTGTTCCTTGACCTAAAAAAGGCTTTTGACACTGTCAGCCATGACATACTTCTTTCCGAGTTGATAAAATTTGATTTTTCAAAGCAAGCAGTTAATTGGTTAGAGTCCTATCTTCACAAAAGAGAACAGTGTGTGAGGGTTGATAAAGAAAAGTCGTCCATGTTGGAAAATAGAATCGGTATTCCCCAAGGATCTGTTCTTGGCCCATTGCTATTTGCCTGCCAGTTGTCCAAAGGCTAACTGCCAACTTTATGCAGATGATGCAGTTATACACGTACCAGCTAAGTCACCTGGTGAAGCAGCAGACACATCTAAATTATGTCCAAAAATGGCTGGAAAAAAATCATCTAGTATTGAACTTAAAAAAAAGCTGTTTCTATGTGTTTTTCGATTAGGAAATGAAGTTCATCTGATGATTTTAAAATCATCCTAGGGAATGAAGAAATAAAGGAGGTCAAGGATTTTAAGTTTTTAGGAGTAATCTTAGATTCACATCTTAAATTTGACAAGCATGTAAAGAAGATTTCTAAGACGGTTGAGGCTAATCTGAAGTGTTTTAAGTTAATTCGGCACTATATACCCACTTCAGCAGCTCAGTTATTTATGCATTCTATGATATTCTCTCATTTATCATATTGTATGACAGTTTGGACGCAAGCAGCACCATCTACAATTCAGCCTGTGGTGTTCTTATATAACCAATCTTTAAAAATAATGGATAAAAAAATCTGTTCAGTGGCATCACTGTCACATTTTAAAGAAATATAATCTACTTAGTTTTAAGAGTTTTAATCATTTGTGTTTTCTCAAATTAGTTTTTAAATGTATAAATAGGATGGCCCCAGAGTGTCTCAATAGATACATCCAGAGACAAGATAGTAATCATATTACTAGGAGTAAGGTGAACGGCAACTGCAAGATAATATATTGCAGATCTACAGTCGGTCAGTCAGCTTTTTCTATAAAGGCTTGCCATTTGTAGAACACACTTCCAACCGATATCAAATTGATTACAGACATTAGATCCTTTACATTGAAGGTTAAAGTGTGGCTAAAGGGAAATCAAAGATGTAGTCATTTTAACTAATGATTTTAATTTTATTTTAAATTATTGTCTATTAATTGTAATTGTATTTAAGATGTAATTTGGTTTTATGAAAATGTATGTTTTATTGTGAAATGTATCTATTTAGATTGTAAGCCCAACAAGGGACAATTGTTGAAAATTAGCAGTAGCTATAAACCTATGTGCAGTACATCAGTTTCATGTCTTGCACTTGAACTATGTTAAACTGCACTGTCGCTTTTACATAAATAAATTTAATAAATTCAATTCAACTACAAATAAAAATTAATTATGTCCATTATAATTTGCTGAGACTCTCTAACTTAACCAGAGACGCCATGGAAGGATTTGCAGAGAAGCTGGGGTCAAACGTCGTTAGTGGGATTGTTAGTGGGATGGCCTTGGATATGTTGTTGGCGCCATGTTTGGTGACATGTGTTGTACTTTCATCCCCAACAACACCGCTCCAGATGGCTCTGTAACCAGGGCTATGGAGGGCCTGAAAACTTTATCCAAAACTATGCATGAACATTCAGAAGTCAACAATGCGCTGGAGAACTGGGTGAAGGCACTCTGTTTTCAAATCACTTAGACCCTTAACCTTCCATCACACTGTTTCCTGGTGTTAAGAACTTCTCTGGTCCTTTACTGGATGCTGTGGATGCTGCTGGGGTGTCCCTGGAAGGGGCCTCTGGGAAAGCTTTGTAAAGGCTTCTTGTAAAAACTCTAAATCAAATACAATTGAATGGTCGAGAGACAGTGTAGAAGACCCATGAAAAAACATGCAAACTTCCAGTAGAGAATTCTTCATGGCATTGTTGCTGTAAACTCTTTTGTTTCTGTTATTAACACTGCTGTGGAAGACAAATGTCCATTCTGTGAGCAGAGAGAGACCCTGTTTCATTGTTTTTCTGAATGTGTTCGCCTTTCAGCTCTGTTTGTACTTCTGAGAACTATCTTCAGTGAATGTGGGGAAGTTTTTACACTGAATGTTTTCATTTTTGGTTTCAATGTTGCTCGTAATAGACAGAACAAATGCCAGCTGCTTAATTTTTTTGTTAGGAAAAGGAAAAATTGCAGCGTATGTAACTAGGATGAGGAATAGAGTTTCACTTTATTATAACTGGTGTGGTGATATGTTGATTATTTATTGAAAAATCAAAATCAAATCGCTCTCTCTCTCTCTCTCTATGTGTTGGGTTTTGGTTCCTTGAAAGTAAACTCGACATGTTGGAACGCAATACACTGTGTCTAAATTCAGAGGAGAATTTTTAAAACAGTTAACTTTGTCTTTTGATGAAAAAATATCATTTGACCTGACCTCAGAATTTTCAGTGTGCAATGTAGACTCTGCAATGCAGCAGACAAAAGCTTCACTCCTGAATCCTGTACGTTGTTGTTACTCAGGTCCAGCTCTCTCAGGCTAGAAGATTGGGAGCTGAGAACTGTGGACAGTGCTTCACAGCTTCTCTCTGAAAGGTTACAGTTACTCAGTCTGAAAGATAAAGAATACAGAAACAACACTGCCTTTAAGACGTATTAATGGGTCAGTGAGATGTTACTTGATTTTGTAACATTTAATATCATTTCAAAATGGCTGGAATTCTCTTTGCCTTACTTTAAACACATCAAATGTGTGGGGGTTTGTGTGACTAAGAAATAATGAAAATAGTAACATGAGCCAACTAACAGATGAAGTTGATATTTTTTAGCTAAACTTTTTAATTGGTTAACTTTTTCATTTGATGAAAAATATAATTTGACCTGACCTCAGAATTTCCAGTGTACAACATAGACTCAGTAGCACAGCAGACAAAACCTCAACATCTGAATCCTGTACATTGTTGTTACCCAGGTCCAGCTTGCTCACAGTAAATGATTGAATATACTGTATTTATCATGTAAATAAATATGTTTAAGTTTTTAAGGGTCCATCACACATTACACTGTTTATGTTATAAATAAAAGACTGATCACAGATTTACTTACAGAGCTTTGTTGGAGGCTTTGACCACTGGCAGCAGCCTCAGAAGAGCCTCCTCTGAAGCAGAGTATTTCTTCAGGTCAAACACATCCAGATCTTCTTCTGGTGACAGTAAGATGAAGACCAGAGCTGACCACAGAGCAGGAGACAGTTTATCTGTGGAGAGACTTCCTGATCTCAGGGACTGTTGGATCTCCTCCACTAGAGAACGATCATTCATTTCATTCAGACAGTGGAACAGATTGATGCTTTTCTCTGCAGACAGATCCTCATTGAGCTTCTCCTTGATGTACTGGACTGTTTCCTGATTGGTCTGTGAGCTACTTCCTGTCTGTGTCAGCAGACCTCGTAGGAGAGTCTGATTGGTCTGTGAGCTACTTCCTGTCTGTGTCAGCAGACCTCGTAGGAGAGTCTGATTGGTCTGCAGTGAAAGACCCAGGAGGAAGCGGAGGAACAAGTCCAGGTGTCCATTTGGACTCTGTAAGGCCTTGTTCACAGCAGTATGGTGGAGAGATTGAAGTTTTAGTTTTTTAAATAATTTAGATTTCTTGGAGGTTGTTTGTTGTTCTTCCAGCAGATTGAGTCCAGTGTTGATGAAGGTCAGATGGACATGAAGAGCAGCCAGAAACTCCTGAACACTCAGATGGATGAAGCAGAACACCTTGTCCTGGTACAGTCCTCTCTCCTCTTTAAAGATCTGTGTGAACACTCCTGAGTACACTGAGGCTGCTCTGATATC
>NW_005189406.1:0-1636 GCF_000239375.1 Pundamilia nyererei
GAAGTGAAAAATCATCTCAAAAGATTCATCAGAGAGCTGGATAACATTAAACTTCAGAAATGTATGCGTTTCTGCACCGGATCTGATCTTATAGTAACAAACAGTATTTATGTGGAATTTAAAGATATGACAGAGTTTACAAGAAGACCAGTCGGACACACATGTGGGAATGTTCTTCAGCTAGCTAACAGCTATGAAAACTTCCCAGATTTTCTTTCTGAATTTAATGCAGTTCTTGACAGCAATGTCTGGGTGATGGACATTGTTTAGACTCTCAACAGCACTGCGCTACATTTGAACTGTTCATGCACACTAGAGCAGAACTGTAAAGCAATGATAGGAATATGCATTTTTATGTATTTTGAACTTATACAAAATACTTCCAATTTACTTTCATTACTTTCATTACTTTACTTTCTTTTAAGTTCATCCCTGAATGTTTGCATAGTATTTCCTTGTTGGTGGTCACCTGATTAAATGTATAGAAATCCATTATTGTATATAGTAACTAATACGTTTAATATACACCCAAGCTATTGTACTTTTTCCTTTGGGAAGGTACCATCTGTTCAGTCTGCAATTCTGTTGAAGAAAGATGTTGAATCTATTTAAATATTGTAGAAAAATAATTGATTTCTGTGCATTTGTTTTACATTGCATTAAATTAAAGTTGATTACATCAATTAAGGGCAGGGGGTGGTTCCCTAATTTTTGCTGGGAGTTGGCAACCCTATTAGTTAGGTTGCTTAATATTTCCACTAAGTACTCTTTAAAATACCAGATTAGGGAGGATGGTGTAGGTTTAAATTTATTAAATTAATCATTGTTGCTGAACTATAAAATGTTTTGGGTGGAGTGTATTTTTTGCATACAGGTATAGCAGAATAGCTTCAGTGTCTTGTTTTTTTAAACTTGAGTTTGAACTTATACAAAATACAGCAAGATATTTATAAAAAACTGTTTTATTGATTACAAAATATGCTGTATCGGATTCATATCGGTATCGGCAGATATCCAAATTTATGATATCGGAATTGGTATCAGACATTAAAAAGTGGTATCGTGCCATCTCTACTGTTTACTACCATACCCAGAGCTGTCTTCACCAAATCCAAGTTTTCCAGCTGTAAGACAGAAATCTTTAGCAAAAGCTTGAAGAAAGGATACTAAAGATCTATAAAATATAATTAAACTGCTCTTTTAAACTTTCTTTAATGCACCATGTGTGGTGTGAGAGTTCAGCACAGTCAAATACTTTTGTAAGTAATTAATAGTAAGACTAATTCGTTCAGATGTTATTTTGTTATTAGGGTCAGAGCTAAAACTGAACATTGTTATAACGTAAAAGGAATGCTGTTGTTCAGCACTGTATTGTAAAAGGAATACATACAATTTTATACTTTAGCAATTGTCATGTCTAAAAATATTTTGCTTTACACTATATACAATTGGCTGGGCGCCTCCTGGGTGAGGTATTCCAGGCATGTCCCACCGGGAGGAGGCCCCGGGGCAGACCCAGGACACGCTGGAGAGATTATATCTCTTGGCTGGCCTGGGAACGCCTTGGTATTCCCCCGGATAAGCTGGAGGAGGTGGCTGGGGAGAGGGAGGTCTGGGCCTCTTTGCTTAGGCTGCT
>NW_005189406.1:3267-4398 GCF_000239375.1 Pundamilia nyererei
CCTCCTTTGGAGGACATAAGCTGCAAAAGACCTGGTGTGTACTCATCAAGTTTCAGCATGAATGTCTCCACCAAAGAAACTGTGGTGATGCGTCTGAACTCTTCAATGAGCTAAGAAGTAAGGGGACAAAAAAAATGGCCCATAAACAGTTGTAAGCAAAGGATAGTGCTCGAGAAAGTGATATTTTGGTCTCAGTTTCTCCTCTGGGAACACTTCTAAATATCTGTAACGGTGTTCTGAGATCTTACTTTGCATGTATCCTATTGTGTGATTTGTGTGGAGAAGAGCCATGACAAGCTCAACAACATCTTTCAGGGTCATCAAAACCTCCCAAGTAGGCTCATCTTCTGGTACTTTGTCACCAATCATGATTATTACCTCCTACACTTTTTCGCGCTGTGAAATTTGGGGCAATGGGTTGTGGACAGTTTGTTTTGTCACTCCATTTATAAGGAAAGCAACGGATGGAACGGTTGAGCTGCTCAAGAGATATGTATTTCTTCCTGATTAACACATCAAGACAGAGTGAAATTTCAACAGGTATAATCCCTTCAAGCAAATCATGAAAAGCATCTGGGGGATAGCCTGATGTAGCATGAAAGTGACTGAGTCTGTCTGAGATTGGACACTGTCTTTTAACTCCACAGTGGTGAGCTTCTGCAGGATCAGACAGTGCTGCTTTGACATGGATGGCATAGTTGGACTTAGTCCGTAGAGGAAACAGGCCTTCTCCTACTTCATGTTCCTGGATCTGTGACCTTTCGCCAATGCAAAAGCGACAGAAATGTGAAGCTGAAAAGCTTTCAACAATCCCGCCTATTGAGTGAGCGCCAAGATTGTCAGCGACTACAGCAAGTACAGTGCCCTTGACCACTTTGCCCAGACTTGAAACAAAAATACCATTATCTTCAAGTTGAGATAATAATGGGAGGATTGGTATATACTGAAATGTTTTATTAGCTGTACTATCAAGTATGTACTCAACAGGTTCCGTCAATGAGAGATGCTCCTTTCTAAATTGCTCTCTCCTGAACTGACTGCTTAAAGGCCTTTCCACTCCTAAAACAGCACAGACAGGGCTTAGCCGGCAAAAGTCTTTGACCAGTTCTGAAATCACTGAGTCTTTCAATG
>NW_005189406.1:5796-7416 GCF_000239375.1 Pundamilia nyererei
TACTCTTGTGGCTGTGGAATGTTGTGTATTTGTTAACCTTATAATCACAATCCTCAAAAACACATGGCACAGTTTCAAACTTTTTTAGATGGCCACCAAGATGTTCAAAAAACTGCCTCTCACTGTCGAAAGAGCATGAATTACAGACAATGCACGTGAATGAAAGGATGTTGCCTGGCTGAGATGACTGTGAATGATGCTTTGACAAATGCGTCCTTAATGCACCCCATGTCTTGACAGTGCAAGGGCAATCTGCATGAAGGCAGGGTATGGAGTGGGCTCGACCAAAATGCCCATGTATTAGCCTGACGTGTTTCAGCAGGTCTAATCTTTTTGTGGTTGTGAAGTTGCACAACTTGCATTTCCAGTTCATTTTCCCATAACTGAGGACTTTGGTTAAGATTAACCACATTTTTAAGGTCAATGTGATTTATTTCATTTAGAAACTTGCATACCTATAAAGGATACACCGGGGGTGGGGACGTGGGTGGGTGCATCAGCCCTAGAACTGGTAACAGAGTCGTCTATCAGTGAGTCTCTGCTTGTAGAGACACACGTGAGGACCTGAAAAAGAGGGCAAACAGTGAGTGTCCACATACACAGATTCTTCATGCAACAAAAATAAGAAAATACATTACACAAAATAAATTTTCAGATATGTACCTGGTTACAAGTTATTTATCTAACCTCAAAATTTCTCTGAGTCTCTTTAATGAAGGTAGAAATTAAACATAAGGTGAATATTGTTCTTCACTTTTTCTTTGCTCCTCTTATTTGAGAAGTCTGTCTGTCTGTTATACTTAACATGTCTCACACCCATACAGTAAGACAAATGGTGGGGGTGGTGTAGTAAGGAAGTTGGGGGAAGCAGACAACTCCACAGGAAGAGTCTTTTGTGTCTTCGAGGACTCTGGGAGGCAGCAAGGGAGTGTGAACCTTAAGGTGTGAAACAGCTGTGTACTGCCTTTTGTTCCTGGAGAAGGTATTTCACTTCTCAGAGTCTCTTGCTGGGCTCAGACTCTGCTGACCGTCTGTCCCGCGGTCATGCAGGGACTTCATCAAGCTTGGTTGTCTGTTCTTTGTGTGTTTTATTAAAGAATGTTAGCTACCGCTCACACACAAGAAAAGAAGCAGGCAACATGAGGTCAAGTTATGGCAATTTTATTTGTGTATTTCAGTGCATGTATTTAGATTAGAGTTTTTAAAAACAAACAAACGTCCTAAGAAGAAGGATGGGGAGAAAGAAAGGTGGAGAGAGGAGGAAGAAACTATTGATGTCCTCAAACTGGATGCTGCTGGGTCAGTTCTTTCTCAGCAGTCTGCTCCAGAATCCTCTCCTGTCCTCGGCTTGCTTTGCTTTTGCCTTCAGTTCTTTTAAGGTTTTGTTGAGCTGCTCCTCGGCATCTTTAAATGTTTCTTTCAGCTGCTGTTTGGCCAGTTTCCCTTTGTGTTTGAGGAGCTCTTTAGCTTCCTTTTTGTGCTTTCGTATTTCTTTAAGTGCGTCTTTGCAGTCTTTCTTGGTCACCGCAGAGCTGCTCATTTCTTTCTTGAATACCTTCACCTCAATTTTCTCTTCTGCGAGTTCTTCTTGCACTTTCATCAGTTCCTTCTTCATGTTTT
>NW_005189407.1:0-2810 GCF_000239375.1 Pundamilia nyererei
CCTCCCAGCCATTTGTTCCTTCGGTGGGCTGGTTTCAGTCATTATGCAAATGTACTGTTTATAAGATTGGGGAAACCTGCGGTCAGCTGAGACTGAAGAAGTCACTTGAATGAGTGACGAAACGTTTCTCCCACTGAAAACACTACCAGACAACTTCTGGGACGAGTTCCCGTTTAAAAAAAAAATTCCTTGTACAGATGTCTTTTTTTAATAAATAAAAATATCACCTTCTGTGTGATTCACCTTGGAGTTTACACTGGAAAGAGACTTAGATTCGCCTGCTTTAATCACCTACCTGTCCACACTCCACCACTCTGTTAAGAAAATTTACCCTTGGGTCTTAAGGGGTATTTATTATTTTCTTCATTATTTTATTTACGGGTTGTACGGAAGCCCCAAACGTAATTTCATTGTTCTCTGACAATGACAATAAATACTTAAATAAAAAAAAATAAATAAAAAAAATCCCAAGTAAGCAATGAGCACAACTGCATTATTCACACCATGCTCCTAATCAGTCTTACTAACCTGTCCTGTCCCCAGTTTCAACAGGTTGTGGTTTAAATAAAGTGTGTAAATAAATAAACTTGTTGAACAGAATTCAATCCTTTGCTGGGTTGTACACTTTGAGTCCAAATACAGTTAATAAGCCATCCATGAGTTGGAGTGGACCATTTTCTGTACCTCCATTGCTGAGGGACTGTACCATTAAATGCAGTGACTTTTCCCCAGAGGACCTGCAGAGCTATGAACTTCTATGTTTAGGCTGTTGCTGTTTGAATTAATTATAATTTTGTGAATAATACAGTTATCCTATTGAATGTATTTTCCAGAATGTGTGTGATTTTGTGTGTGGTGTGAAGATGTGTGTGCAGCCAATAAACTGTAATTACCTATAAAGCTCATTGTATTTTCATCAGCCTTATGCTAATTAGAAGATGTTAGCATTACTAACATGGTGAAGCCTAACCCTGCTACACCAAAGCCTCAGTGTGTGTGTGTGTCAAAGTGAACCAGGATGGAGACAAAGAAGAGCAGCTGTACCTCTGATCTTTGATTTTTCTTGCTTGTCTGTGATGAAGATCTGTTCGTAATTGATGTTGTCATTTCTCACTCCTGAGTAGATTACAGCTGGATCGTCTTCTGCACAGTCAAACATACACAGAGGACAATGCAAAGGTAAATGTAATTTCAACTATTGATGTTACATAAATAAGGGGAGGTAAGTAACACTGAATTAAGTTCACTTCATCTAGTTACTAATCGTTCTTCTTTCTCTTCGCGTCTGTGTTAAAACTTTTTATTATTGATGAGAAACAGGATGTTGGACGACTACAGCACTGTTAGCTTCTGTTAACCACAAACCACAAACACACAGTCCAACACACAAGGAAACAACAATCAACACACCACTGCAACTTTAAAGACTTACATTCAAATCTGATAAACATAATCAAGTTGTTAGATTTTTCAAATTTAAAATAAATAAAATATCACGATTCGCAAAAATTGTAAAGTACAAAGGTAAACTTTTAGGTAAAGTCTAAAATACTTTAAATTTTTCACAGGTGGATAGAAGTACTAGACTTTGTACATAATCTCTTTTATGATTACTTTTTTTGAAAAAAGCCAAATAAATATTTGATAACTCAGGATGCTGACCAATTTCATGATGACTGTCAACAAAATAGATTTTTTAGGTAAGTTAAACTCTTGCCTTTCTGAATAACCTGATATATGATGAGTTGTACTAATAGATCATCCAAAAAGTTTATGTCAGAGTTTTGTGGATGAATTTTCTGGATATTTGGACATTACTCAGTACAAGTGAACATACATCTATGGGTCTGTGGATGTGATTTGTTAACCAAAGACAGGCAGCATTAGCCGATAACTTAGCACTCCATCCTCTCATCTAATTTAGGTTACTTTTGGTCTTTTACAGTAATCCTTGTAAAAGAAATACAGTGACAAACATGTTTACAGTGATAACACAGATGTTAAAGGTGTTATGTCATCAGGCATCAATGCAACACCATGATTCCTTGTGTCACTCTACAATATAAAAATGACAATATGTCTCTAAAGTATTCACATTTAAAAAAACAAAAAAAACAAAGTTGTCTTGCAAACAAAAATATTACAAAAACCATCCGCCACCCAGATCACAGCACTCAGCATTACCTTTGTTATGTTTTATTGATTGTTGTCGTTGTCGATGTGTTATTCTAATGTCACTGTACGTAATCACATCTTTTGCAGCTTGATCTGATTAAATGAAAAACATAAATTAATATTTAATTTAAAAGCACTGAAAAATTTTTTTTTAGCTCTGTAACATGTAACAGCATGGAATTTCTTACGTTAGTACAGAACGTAAATCTAAAAAACATTTAATCATAATAGATGCTCAAACTCTAAAATCAAAATCTCAGTCTCACCTTCAGGTTTCCTATGGGTACGTCGTCTCCTCAGGAGAACCAGTAACACCAGTAGAACCACAACACAGACTGATCCAACACATGACAACACAGGTATGAGAGAGGAACCAAGAGGAGAGGTGGATGTAGGTGGAGGTGTGGATGTAGGTGGAGGTGTGGTGGTGTGTTTGTCTAAAATAAAGCAAACACAGTCATGAAGTTGTCGTCACATTGTGAATGTTGAAAGCTGCAGAAACACAGACAGGTGAGTGTGTCACCTGTGACAGTGATCCAGCTGGATGGAGACTCTCCATGACCGCTGATGTCACACTTGTAGAGGCCTTCATCAGACCTGGAAACATGCTGGATGGTCATATTATTTGAAGTCCT
>NW_005189407.1:4208-7415 GCF_000239375.1 Pundamilia nyererei
GCAGACAGTCAAAGTACAAGAATTCAAACAAACACAGAGATTCTACTTACAGAGCAGACACAGCACAGATGTTTCCTTCATCGTCCTTCTCACTCATTTGAGCTTTTTTTCATTTCTGTCACTGACACCAAGTAAAGCCCGCCCTCTTCCTCTGAGCACCAGCTTTCTATTGGTCCAAGCACAGAGGTCGGGACTATTATTTTTCTCTTTGTAAAGATACAAGTGGTTCAAGTTTCAAGTTTTATTGTCATGTACAGATAAACAGTGTAGCCACATTTACCCATACTAAAAATTCTTTGGCTCGTACTCCTCAACTTCACATGAAGTGTGCAGTTAAATTAAGAAGATAATAACAGAAAATAGCAGTAATAATAATGATAAAGTGAAAAAAAAGATTAACTTTTTAAATATTTAGAGAATTTAAGACAAGTAGTATTTACAGTTTGTGCAAAACTAGTGGAATGAGCATTTAAGTGGCATTAGTTGAAGTGACAGTGTGCAGAGTCCTATAATTGCAGTGAGTGTGTAATGGTGTGTATAGAATGTCAGCAATTCAAAAGCCTGATGGCTTGTGGGTAAAAACTGTCCCTGTGTCTGCTAGTGCGGGTCTGGATGCTCCTGAAGCGCCTGCCGGACGGCAGGAGTGTGAAGAGTCTGTGGCTGGGATCAGAGAGGAGCCGCTGTGTCTTCCTCATGCAGCGCTGTCTGTAGAGATCCTGCATGGCTGGCAGTTCAGTCCTGGTGATGCGCTGTGCTGATCTCACCACCCTCTGCACAGCTTTGCGGTCCAGAGCATTACAGCTGCCGTACCAAGTGGCGATGCAGCCAGTCAGAATACTTTCAATGGTGCATCTGTAGAAGTTTGTGAGTATCCTGGACTTCATGCCGAATCTTCTCAGGTGCCTCAGGAAGAAGAGCTGCTGTCTTGCTGACCAACTCAGATCCTCGCTGATGTTGGTGCCTAGGAATCCGAAGCAGCTGACTCTCTCCACCTCTGCTCTTTCGATGTGGATGGGGATGTGGCCTCCTCTCAGCAGTCTCCTGTGATCCACGATGAGCTCCTTGGTTTTCCTGACGCTAAGCACCAGGTTGTTGTTGCGGCACCATGATGTCAGGGCTCTCACCTCTGCACTGTATGCCCTCTCATCTCCATCAGAAATGCAGCTGATGATGGTGGGGTCGTCTGCAAATTTGATGATGGTGTTGGAACTTTGTGTTGCTATACAGTCGTGGGTGAACAGGGAGTACAGCAGGGGGCTGAGCACACATCCCTGGGGGGCACCTGTGCTGAGTGTGAGTGTGAATGAGGTGATGTTGCTGATCCGAACCACCTGAGGTCTGTCTGTCTGGAAGTCCAGGATCCAGCTGCACAGGGAGGAGCTGATTTTCATGTCACGGAGTTTCATGACAAGTCTACATGGTATGATGGTGTTGAAAGCAGAGCTGTAGTCTATGAACAGCATCCGTACATATGTGTTTTTCTGGTCCAGGTGAGAGAGGGCAGTGTGAAGTGCTATTGCATCGTCTGTAGATCTGTTGGTCTGTAAACAAACTGGAGCAGATCAAGTGAAGCAGGGAATGAAGATGTCATTTGAGCTTTGACTATGCGCTCAAAGCAGTTCATGGCAATGGAGGTGAGTGCTACCGGGCGATAGTCATTTAGGCAGCTCACATTAATTTTCTTAGGGACAGGAAGGATGGTGGTCCTCTTAAAACATTTTTGGGACAGCAGACTGGAGCAGAGAAAGGTTAAAAATGGCTGTGAAGACCAGTTTGTGGGCACATGCTTTGAAAACACGAGCTGGAATGTTGTCTGGTCCAGGAGCTTTCCGAGTGTTTACCTTTCTGAAGTATTCACACAGACTGCCTGAGATATCTGAAGAGGGAAGCTGTCCTCTTCCAGCAAAAGCTCCTGAGATATATGTTTATCAAAGCATGCGTAGAAGGTGTTAAGCTCATCCGGTAGAGAAGCAGTTACCTCCCTCACTCTGCCTCTGTTTGTAGTCTGTGATGGTCTTCAGACCCCTCCACATGTTCTTGGTGTTGGAGTTGCTTTAGCAGAGTTCCACCTTTTCTTTGTACAGTCCCTTGGCCGTTTTTATTGCTTTCCTGAATGCATACCGGGATGTTTTGTATTCATCTGCGTGTTCAAATTTATAGGCTGCAGTCCGAGCTCTGAGCGCTGTGCAGACCTTTCTGTTATTTCACAGCTTCTGGTTGGGATAGGTTCGTACAATAGCCCGCGATACGACGTCATTGATGCATTTGTGAATAAAGTCTGTTACGTACTCGGCATAATTGTTGATGTTGTTGTCAGAGTGTGATATAGATGGTTTATATATGGCCACTAGAGGGAGATGTTGGACTTTACATACTAACATGGATACAAGCCGATCATCAGTGATGCTTCAATGAAACTTTTTATCTAATATAATTATGCTGAACATAAGCGCGTGTTTATAGTAGCTTCATTTGTACAAATGTTCCAAAAGGTAATGAAACAGACTGTGTACTTCCTGATCAGATTGAAATACCGAAATACTTCAAATACAATTAACCAGAGTACAGTAAATATAATTAATAAGCACAGTCTTCAGGAAAAAGCTGATTTTTTTGTACTCCATACTCTACTGGTCAGTACAGCACCAGTGAAGCTAATTTGCAGTAACTGAGTTTTAATGCATGGTCATTGATTTTCACATTGAGTAACACACAGACAAATTCCACTTTGAAGTTGCTATTGCTGGCTGCTCTCGCATTTTAAAGTGGTTGCTTACTGATGATCTTCCTTTCTAGATTTCATGTTAATGGTTCTGTAATTTTTGGACAACGGAATCAAACCCCCAAAGATTTCATTCTTTTTTTTAACAATATTTGCTGTTTGTGTGACACACTACTAAAAATATAAAAAACCTACAGTTGGTTGAGACGTAATATTTTAACAACAAAAGTACAGACATCCCAAGCTCACCTCTCCCTTGCTCTGGCTCTAGCGCCCTCTCTGCCAGAGCAATGGTGGCTGAGACGCAGTGGAGCTGCGGTGTGAGTGCCTGGCTTACAGTTTTTCTCGATTGTTTTGGCTCATTTCTTGAAACCGAGATGACATTCTCAAAACCATAAGGTCATTTGGCCAAACAGTCTTACAGTTCTGCCCAACATTATAGCTCACTAGCAAAATCAAATATCTTTCCCCAAACTCTTCGTCCA
>NW_005189408.1:0-938 GCF_000239375.1 Pundamilia nyererei
TGACAGGGTTTTTTTGTTTTGTTTTGTTTACAACAATATTGTTATGGTGAATGATTTTAGCAGAAATAACTAGTTAGTATCTTATTTTAAAAGGCTAGATGCAACAAGTACCTGTGAAAACAAAATGTATAGAAGTAAACTGGCTGCTGTTTCACTCTAAGTATATTACTCAACAACTGATCTCATGTTTCTGTAAACTCAAAATAGTTAATTTTAAACTGCTTACTACATATCTTGGATACAAAATGTTGAGTAAATTGTTGAACCTACCGTTTGGTTAGGCATTTTCTGTATATATACACAAGCAGAACCCCATTTTAAAAAACAAACAAACAAACACACAAAACCTACGGTTACATACATGTTGTAAAGTTAACAGTCCATGTTGTCTTTTGTGTTATTTGTAGAGATCCCCTGTGCGAAGGTCAGGAGGCCATGGAGTGAAGCAGAGAAGACGGCAGTGCAAAGACAGCTGGGAAATTTGTAGCAGAGCGCAAAGTTCCAAAAAAAGAACACTGCATGAAATGCTTAGAAGTGGAAAAAGACCTAGCTAATCGCTCATGGAAAGATGTTAAAAACTTTGTGTACAACAAGATTGTCACTCTGAATTGAAGGTCTGCTTGTAAAAATCTTTTTTAAAGACCTCTTCTAAAATAAGTTTACCTTGATAATGTTAAGACGTTATTTAAGTTAAGATTTTGTTTTGTCTTCTCATGTTTGGTTTGTGACTGACTCTGCAACAGTATATAAAATGGCATGCAGAGGCTGGGGACCCTTAGTCAAAATTTGTGTGAATAGCAAAGCAAATGGGATGTGATTACCAAAGGTGCAGAAAGATGGCACATTTCCTTTAAGGAACTGGAAGTGCTTCTCTGAGCCCTCACACACCCAAGACAGATTAGGAAGAGAGGGGAACCACCTTGCTGCATGAGTAGCTC
>NW_005189408.1:2805-3693 GCF_000239375.1 Pundamilia nyererei
CTCATCCAATGCAGACCGTTGTGCTCTGGACAATGAAGTTCCCACTTTCATGTTCAGACCTATCAGCGCACCTGCATGTGAGCTCCTAAGTCCACCATCTGTTGATGCCAGCTTTCATTCAAAGGACACTGACAAGCTCATTCATCCAGATTTGAAAAATGATCGTTCATCCCTGGATGATGAAGTGACGTTTTTCATGTGTCCTAGTGATGTTCCTCTGCCTCCGAGACCCATGCATCCAGATTTTAAATATGATTGTTCCTCCCTGGATGATGATTTGGCCTTTTTAATGTGTCCTCTGCCTCTGACACCTCCACCCATTGCAGAGTTAGGTCTGGGCAGAAAGCGGAGATATTCAAGCGTTTTTTCTGTGGAGGATGAAGAGGAACATTTGATGCCTAAACGCATGAGGCTGATGACTTGGGATGTCTCTAAGTCTCCAGCTGCTGAGAAGAAGTGTGTTTGCTTTCCGTGTCCTGAAGATAAGAGGTCTGAGTTACCTCTCAGCTCCCTCCAAGGCCATCCACCATCACAGGTCAATAATAATGACACTGACCAGTGTACCATTCTGATGCCTCCTGAAATCCCAGTACCTCCAAGTCCTGCCCCTGTTGGAGTTCTAGAAACTGTTGATTTTCCTTGTGTTGATAATTAAATACGTGTTCGTAGTAATAAATAAATTTTTGAGCAAATAAATGTTGAGATGATTCGGTTGCTTATGATGGTTATAATTATCCAAACAATATTATTCCTAATAAGATCTTTACTTTTTCTACTCATTTTCTCCATGAACTATTTTGATGTCTATTTTGAAGATCCACTGACAGTATGCTTATTCTCATTAGAGTGTATAGCCACATCTGAAGAAAGAATAAATTAAAGTATGTT
>NW_005189408.1:6273-7413 GCF_000239375.1 Pundamilia nyererei
CTGAGGGTTGCACCTGACAGGGCATGTGACATTATTGTTGCATGTGCCGTACTGCACAACATTGCCACCATCAGAAAAGAGAGGACTCCTGTGGTGGAGGTGCAGCCTGATGATGACCTCCAGCCAGTACACTTGGACCAACCTAGTGGCAGAGCTGCACGGGACAGAATTGTGCAACACAATTTCGAATATTAAAAACATGACAAAACATATTTGTCATTGAAATTTATTTGAGCATCTTTGTCTGTCTCATCAAAAACAAGCCAGTCATCATTTGCCTGGAAAAACAAATCATATATACTGTGTCACGCAAGGTCATCAATAGTGCTCTGTATGAAAGTGTATTTTTACTTGCTCTGAAGTTCCTTTTGAAGCAACTCGATTTCTAGTTGAAGTTTTTACCTCATTAGAGCTTGAAGTTCGATTTCACCTAGGAGCTTTTGTTTCTTCAGCTCAGTATACTCCATTTTTTGCTGGAGACTGCTCTTATAGAGCAAACGAATGTCACCCTGTTTCAATTGTAGAAACAACATTTAACGGTCAATACATGTCATATAGGAAGTAAAATTAATTACAACACTGCCCGCCTCTGTATCAGGCCTCTCTGCCAGCCTCTTGGCCTGCAAATCATACTGCAGTCAGAAACACATAGCAATACACAAGTAGATGGAAATTCAGGCCAAATTATGCATGAACTTACAGGGACTTCCTCCAAACCACAGTCATCTGACAGGGTTGCGTCACTGTCCTGTGCAATGGAAACAAAATGGTGTTACAAAGGGATGTGGTACAGCCTATTGGTCTAAATAATTGAAAAAAAGAAAGATATATATATCTCCCAACTTACTGTGCATGCTTCAGTCACCCCTTGCATGGGAACAGGTAAAAGTGATGGAGTGTCATGTAAAACTACACACAAAAAACCCACAATGTCAATAAATGTCAAAGTACAAAAAGCATGTTAATTAAGGCAACAACCAAATATTTTACATTCTACAAATAGAATTATGAGCTCATTTACCAGTTATGTAGGTGCTGCTGCTACTGCACCCCGGCTGCTGGTCTAAGGAAGAGCTGCCCCCAGGGATGCCCTCAACAATGGGTCTGGTGGCATTCAACCCTAGGGCCAGCTCCTCTGCC
>NW_005189409.1:0-3026 GCF_000239375.1 Pundamilia nyererei
CTCTTAAAGTGATTTCCTCTCCTGATGAGGACGGTACCTATACTGCCTCCTGCTTTGCCAAAGAGTTTGCACCAAAGAAACATGAGATCAAATGGCTACAAAATGGAGCAGACGTCACCAGCAATATAGATCTGATCAGTACAGTTTCTGAATCAAAAAAGGCAAATGGAAAGAAAGTGTACAACGCAGCAAGTTTTCTCACAGTAAATTCCAGTGATGTAAATGAACGAACTGCATTTATGTGTATTTTTACGGGAGGTCAAAGCACATCTTTGAATAAAACTGACAGAGACAACACAGTTGGTGAGAAACTGGTACTTATCTTCATACAAACATAAGCAGTATGATTTTGTAATTAAAAAAAGTAATGCCATAAAATCAGGTAAGCCAGCTAAGTCATATGGGATTAGTCATTAGTCTAGTAGTTTTAGTCAGTTCTAATGTACTGATATGAAAGTGTTAATGATGTATTAAAAAAAAATTCATCCAAAATTTGATAGAATATTTAAAAATAATGCAAAAAAATGTAGAAGCTGTTTGATAGCCAATACACTGAGGGTTAACACATAATACTTCATCTTTTTTAACAATAAACAATAAAACAATAAAATTGTTTTCTTTTTCTCCTCATCAGATATTTCCACAACTGCCGATCCGAAAAACAGTATGTTACAATTACACGCACATCCATCCATCTATCAGCCTACATTTATACATAACTCAATGTCTTCTATTTAAATTGGTACATAAATCTCTCTATTTAACTGAGTATCTCTTTCAGATGGGACAACAGTGACAGTCCACACCCTCCCACAGCTGCACACTGACCCATTAAATGCTAAAGATGAAATCACTCTGGTGTGTCTAGTCACCAGTACTGTGAATAAAATATATAAAATCGAATGGACAGAAAGTTATGGACAAAATTCTGGACGTTATCTTAAAGGCACCGACGTCCCTCTACAGCAGAGCAAAAATGACAAGAAATGGCGAAGTATGAGTCTTTACACCACCACCAAGGAAAACTGGTACAAAAACAATCCAACCAAAATGTTCACCTGCCATGTCCAACCTGGAAATCTTAAAAAATCAGTGTCCGTCGCCCATGGTAAATCCATAGAAAGTGACTGTAACTACTAAGCTTTAAATATGATATTTTGTGCTTTTGTCATTCTTTGTCTGTGAGAGTTTTCTATATGAAAACTTGTGCACTTGTGATGTCAGTCACTGTGAGACAAATGCTTGCTTTTTGTTGTCATCGTGTTATTTTTCAACCTGTCTGAGTCACAGTGTCCAATTGCTTTTATGTGTGATGTCTGTTTGAAATAAACGTTGCATGGAGACTCTTTGGTATATGTGTATATGGAAAACTCGAAACAACACTAAAATCAGACATACACACAAAGTGTTCAATTTTTCACTTTTCCATTAACACTAGAGGAAAATTGTATTACTCTAATAAACAAAAAGAAAACAGATTCACATAGATCTCCTCTAACCAAGTGTACTGTATCTTCCACTTCTTAGATGACTTTTGTGATCTGAGTTGGGACAATATCATCACTGAAGACGATTTTAGCAGCCTGTGGTCCACAGCTTCCTCCTTCATATTCCTCTTCATATTATCTCTGTTGTACAGCATAATTATCAGCCTTCTTAAGGTAAACATTGAGATTGTGTTTTCTGCATTTCAGTTTTATTGAAGACCAAAGTCTGTGAGTTGCAATGTAGGATACATTTAATTACAAGAAAATGCAGTACATGGAAACTTAAAAGAATGCTCAAAGATCAAATTATTAAAATAAATTAGGAATTAAGAATTTAATGTTCTGTTTGCACTTTTTAAAAGCACGCCTTTATCATGAAAATTATATAATTAGCTTTTTAAAGGAGGAAAAAAATGAGTGTAATTTAGAAATGTTTAGGCTATAATTTATTCCAGAACTATCTCCTGTAATAAGATTCATTAAGATGTAAATTCAGGGTAAATTAAGGTTTACTAGTAATAGTAATTAAATGACTGGTCTTAACAATTTTTTTTAAACTTTCTGATGTTTTTATTTTGCAGATAAAGAGATGATAACAAATGGGATGGAATGGGTGCACTTCATTTCTAATCTGTTTTTAAAATGTATTTTTCATTTTATTTTTATGCACATAATCATTTATTTTTATTAAATGGGTGTCATATATAAATACCCAATTAAGAGATGTACAAAAATGTGAAAAAAAAAAGGTAAATAAAATGAAACTACATATTAAACTGCATCTTATGGTCATTTCACTTCTGTAAATGCTTCATTAAATTAAAGTTAGGTTGATAAGATTCAGTAAATAACATTTGGCACTTTAAATATTAAACAGAATATGAATGTGAGCATGTAATAAACATTGAAAGCATTTTTGATGTCACTCTATCATTTCTCGAGGTTTCTAAGAATAACACAACAGCATTTGAACTCAATGTACCGTAAACCTCTGTTATCAGTTAGAGCCTGGAGGTTTTGAGTTTCCTGCTGCACCCATGGGACCACACCTGCACAACTACAACTGTGCACCAACCATTACAACTGTGACATCTGGCAGCTTATTGTATTTGCATCTTCATAGTTCATTTGTGTCACATTTCCAAATTCCTGTTATCAATTAAGGCCTGATGTTTTTCAGTTTCTAAACATGTCATCTTTAGAGAGCTGCTTCTCTGCACGTTTGGGGCCACATTTGTATAAGTGGATTTCTTCAAATCCCAAAAAACATCTTGTTAGATTGCACATGTATCCAGCTATAAGTTGATACACATGCCTTCAGAAGGCATACATGCTTGCAGACAAAAAGAATATATGCTCAAAATGTGAACACTCCCTCTTAAACTGCATTCATGAAACTATATAAAAAAACAAAACACCCAGCACGCCCCTGCGGGCGGTTTATCCTTCAAGCTCGGGTCCTCTACCAGAGGCCTGGGAGCTTGAGGGTCCTGCGCAATATCTTAGCTGTTCCCAGGACTGCTCTCTTCTGGACAGAGA
>NW_005189409.1:5582-7388 GCF_000239375.1 Pundamilia nyererei
TGTTGCTGGAAATGTGAGCAACACTGAGCGTGAACCATTAGGTGGGGTTTCCAGGAATTGTGATGTAGGAGCTCTTCATGTGGCCGTACAAGCGCCAACAGAAACCCTGCCAGTGTCATGTAGCGAGGATGGCAGGGCTGTGTCTACCTGTTCTGAGGGAGCAGATAAGGAAATTCGATACCATGTTAATGATTTAGAGAAACCAGAGACTGTTTCCTGTGTGGCTTATATAACCGAGCCTTTTGACTCCCAGTTGAATGCGTCTGAGAATTGTGACCATGAACCCACTCTAGTTGGTGAGGACGCCACTGTGAATTCTAGGCATGGGAACTTAGACCCAGAAATTAACCCTCCTCCATTCCGTGAGGGCAGGGCACCTGTTTCCACCTCTGCCAGGAATAATTCAGTCCAGGACCTGAGACCAGGTGGTGAACTGATAAACGGTGAGTACATGGGCACGTTAGCCAAGAAGGTGTATTGTGTGTCTGAACATGCTCGGCCTGAGACAGTCATGACTCATGCTAGAGGGTCTATGGATAACCTGGACTGTGTTCTGGATGCTGTGAGAGGTGAGCAAACTGTGTTAGCTGACCCGACTTTTTCCCTGAGCGACACTCTGTCGAAGTCATGTTATGAGTCAGAGGAAACTGTGATTAGCTCCACAGTGAGGGCAGCCAAGGGCAGCAGAAGCCACGTTAATGGCTTAAAAGGACAAAGTTCTGTTTCAGGTGTTGCTCCCTCAGCCACACCCCATGAAGCTAATGTTCCCAAGGCTGAGATTGAAGTGCAGTCTACTTTGGTTTTCTCTGACATGACGAATAACATTGTATGTGTTACTGATCGTGACACTGGAAACATACCCCTAGGCAATATTTCCACTAGCAGCCATGTGAATGTCGTCCATGTGACCAAGTCTTCTCACATCAAGCCTGAGACAATGAACTCTGAGTTTAAAGGTTCTAAGACTGTTGACTCAGGAGACATTGTGTTCTCAGAGTCTAACGCCGGTACTGTGAACAATAAAAGCGTTCACTTTCTTGACCCCTGTTTGAAGATTGCGGGTGCTAAGGACAGTTCTTCACCTGCCCTCTCAGAGCGTGGAGTTATGTCCCAGCGGTCTGTTTAGCCACAGGCTTCAGCCCGGCTACCTGCTCAGCTTCCAGGTCGGCATCCCGCTCTGATGTTTGCTCAGCCACTTGTGCAGGCCCTGACACAAACACCTCCATGTCCACTACAGCTCCCTGTCCAGTTAGCGGCTCAGCTCCCTGCCCAGTTAGCGGCTCAGCTCCCTGCCCAGTTAGCGGCTCGGCTCCCTGCCCAGTTCGCAGCCCAACCTGCATCTGCTGCTGGATGCCCGGGTGTGCCAGGCCGGCACCCCGCAGCGACGTCAGCTGGAGGGCCCGAGGAGCCCGTCCAGCCTCATGCCACGTCAGCTGGAGGGCCCGAGGAGCCCATCCAGCAGCCTTCCTTGTCTGCTGGTGGTTCAGGAGAACCACACCAGCCTCATGCCACATCAGCTGGGGGGCCCGAGGAGCCCATCCAGCAGCCTTCCTTGTCTGCTGGTGGTTCAGGAGAACCACACCAGCCTCTTGCTACGTCAGCTGGAGGGCGATAGGGAATATTTGTTGTTATTGTTGTGATCAAGTTTGTTTTATAATTTCAAATTCAAATTCAAATTTTATTTGTCACGTACACAGTCATACACAGTACGATATGTAGTGAAATGCTTGGACAACTGCTCGTGACCTAAAGAAAACAAAAAAGGAAAAGGCTATGAATAAGATAGGAAATAAATATGAAAAATTA
>NW_005189410.1:0-588 GCF_000239375.1 Pundamilia nyererei
ACTAATGCAATAGTTATCAGCTTCTTCTAATTCAGGAGAATAATGCAAACTAAAACTACATAATAATTCACAACCTTTAATTAGGGGTCTAACATGGCATAAAATAATATTATAATTTAACACTTACTAATGTAACAATATGTTGTGGGAATTAGATTCCGGGCCATAAAGGTTTTGCCCTACTCCTGGCTTAACTGATACTTACATGGTCTGAAATCAGACTTAAAAATCACTTCCTCTGTTCATTTTCCCCACTATATATTTAGTGGTTGCCCTCAGGTGCTCCAGCATCCTGGAAAATCTGAGGTACACTGACATAGTTTCACCTGCTAAATACACAAAAAGTTATGTTACCAGCGGCACAGTTCGCACAACACTAATATTTCCCATTAAGCACTTCATAAACACTTTATGACAATATATCATCACTAAATTCTAAATTTCTTCTCCTGGTCTGCACTACTGCATTTTAGTCACAGACTTACTTAATTATCCTGTACCATGTATTAAATCCCATTCTTTTGAATTCTTTTGGCGACAGAGAAAGACTTCCGACTCAGAGTGGTCAAGTTCAAAAAAATGATATTT
>NW_005189410.1:740-2545 GCF_000239375.1 Pundamilia nyererei
CCTGTACCATGTATTAAATCCCATTCTTTTGAATTCTTTTGGCGACAGAGAAAGACTTCCGACTCAGAGTGGTCAAGTTCAAAAAAATGATATTTATTTTACATTTCGGGAAACAGAGACCTGAACACATGAATAGGCATTCACAGGTTTGAAAGCATTAGAAGCCAGAATGAATATATAGTTCTGCTATACGTAACACACACACACAGTTTCAATCAAAACAACTCCTTCTGGTCTGACTAATGTGCGTGTACGTTACTTAGTTCCGCTTTTTCTGTCTGGTTCCCTGTGTTTTATTAATATGCCTCTGCAGCTCTGCACTAAACTTCCTTTTTCTTTACTTCCCCTTACTGAAGTCTCGGTTGCCAAGGCGATCTGTCACCCTCTGACCTAGTTCTTTGTCTCCTCTGGGCTTGGTTTATAAAGGCCTCTATTATTAAAATACATAAAAAATAATAATCAGAAACTAAGCATTAAGAATATATATTTATTTCTTAACACATGCTATCATATATTTTACCAATCAAGTCCTCTCACACAGTCATAGATATGTGTCTCTCAGTGTAAGGTTCACTCATGCATTCAAACAGCAGGAGTTTTTCTTTTTTGTCTCCACTCATTCAACTGATTTGCATATTGAGTCATATCTCAAGAAGTTGCCATGACAACAGAAATGCATATTCAAAACATTACCACAGAATTAAGTTATTTATATTTTTCTTTCTACAATAATCACTTCTTCTGCTCAATCGGCACACGACCACTTCCAATTTGCTATTTTATTATCAAATTTATTATGTGATCACACTTTGGTAATTGCTATATTTTCCTTTTTTACAATTCAATTCAATTCAATATATATATATATATAGCGCCAAATCACAACAAAAGTCGCCTCAAGGCGCTTCATAGATACAGAGAATAACCCAACAATCATATGACCCCCTATGAGCAAGCACTTTGGCGACAGTGGGAAGGAAAAAATCCCTTTTAACAGGAAGAAACCTCCGGCAGAACCAGGCTCAGGGAGGGGCGGCCATCTGCTGCGACCAGTTGGGGTGAGAGAAGGAAGACAGGATAAAAGACATGCTGTGGAAGAGAGACAGAGGTTAATAACAGATATGATACAATGCAGTGAGGTCTGTTAACACATAGTGAGTGAGAAAGGTGAGTGGAAAGGAAAAACTCAATGCATCATGGGAATCCCCGGCAGCCTACATCTATTGCAGCATAACTAAGGGAGGATCCGAGGTCATCTGGTCCAGCCCTAACTATATGCTTTAGCAAAAAGGAAAGTTTTAAGCCTAATCTGTCATGAACTGGCTGTGTGGAGGCAGAAGAGGACCCAAACGCAAAACTCACGGAGATAAAAAGCTGAACTCAAAAACACTGCTTTATTGCAGGCCTTAAAAATGAAACAGAACTAAACTGGGAATACTAACAGAAGACCGAGGGAACACAGAAAGACACACAGGTTCGGGGAGGAGACATTGACGACGCGACACCGAACTGAGGGAAGCACGCACATAAATACACAGAGGGTTAACGAGGGAAGTGGAAGCACGCGGGGAACACAGCTGACACAGATAAACATAACGAGACATGGCAGGAGTAAACAACACTGATGGGAGACTGTCAAAGTAAGACAGGAAGTACACAGAGGTGCAGACAGGAGGAGAGCCATCCCCACCAGCCATCCCCACCGTGGAACAGATACGGGTGCAGGGACGAGCTGGGCTCTGGCTGCCTTTACCCTGGGGGCCGGTGTAGGTGCAGGAGCTAGCTGGACCTCTGCCGCTCCCACC
>NW_005189410.1:2832-7383 GCF_000239375.1 Pundamilia nyererei
CCCATTCTACTTTTAAATACTCTAGGAACAACAAGTAGGCCTGCAGTGTGAGAGCGAAGTGCTCTAATAGGGTGATATGGTACTACAAGGTCATTAAGATAAGATGGGGTCTGATTATTTAAGACGTTGTATTTGAGGAGCAGGATTTTGAATTCAATTCTGGATTTAACAGGAAGCCAATGAAGGGAAGCCAAAACAGGAGAAATCTGCTCTCTCTTTCTAGTCCCTGTCAGGACTCTTGCTGTAGCATTTTGGATTAGCTGAAGGCTTTTCAGTTTTTTGGACATCCTGATAATAATGATTTGCAGTAGTCCAGCCTGGAAGTAATAAATGCATGAACTAGTTTTTCAGCATCACTCTGACACAGGATATTTCTAACTTTAGAGATGTTGCACAAATGGAAGAAAGCAGTCTTACATATTTGTTTAATATGTGCGTTGAAGGATATGTCCTGGTCAAAAATGACTCCAGTCTGCATGTCTTCTAATGATGCTGCCTAGAGGAAGCATGTATAGTGTAAACAGAATTGGTCCTAGCACTGAACCCTGTGGAACACCATAATTGACCTTAGTGTGTGAAGAGGACTCTCCATATACATGGAGTCTATTAGATAGATATGATACAAACCACTGCAGCACAGTACCTGTAATACCTACAGCATGTTCTAATCGCTCTAATAGGTTATTATTAGACAGGGCCCCCTGTTGCCCTGGACTTCGAGAGTTATTTCTCAGCAATGGATAACCTCACCATCTGATAGCAAATGTCTGTTAAATCTACACTATTTAGCATTTATGCAATATATTAACATTCATGAGTGTAAGCTGGTCTTCATTGCATGTATGGTTTGGTTTGTATTCAGATTAATGCATGCATATTTGTGCTGACCTGTGGATTCAAACTGTCTCCCCCAGCTCCTGATTCTGTCCAAAAACAATTTCACATGTTTCTACTGGTGTATAAATGTTTTCTATTCATTTATAGATTTTTGTAAATTAATTAATTAATTTTCTTTTTTCATTTTTAAAAAAAATTTATTTACCTTTCCATTGCGATGCTCTGGACCCTTTGTCCAAATCAGCTGTTTCTTCTTCTCTGTTCTTTCTCTTCTTCTTTTCAGTCTCTTATTTTGCTGCTTGACTTTGCATGGCAAATATGAAACTCAGACAGTCCCATCAAGTCCATCCACACAGTCATGTCACTGTCACTTCCCAGCTTGTAATCATAGCGCATGTTCCATCAACGATGGTATTCGTACATGCTCCTTGACCTTTCAGAGTTTTTAGGTCATTGTTGCTGTCTGTTTTCTGCTGTTGATTCTTGAAGTCAACTTTGTTTCTCTCGAGGTGCCTTTTATCTTCAGCCAGAGATTGACCGTTCATTAAGCTTCTTCTCAAGATAAGAACAGGATGAGAGGTGAAGCTGTGAAATTTTCATGTCCGTGTCCAGGAATAGGTGGCTTGCCAAAGCTGACCTTCGTGCTCTCTTACTAGGATCAAATTGGTAACTTTAAGACCGTAACTGCGGCTGACGTCCAACGTCTGCTGACCTATTGTAAAATTTATTATACTTCCACGCCAAATTTGTCCTCTCCCTCGTAAAAGGAAACTGGGTGGAAACACCAAATATTAAACCCGATCCTTTTATTTCCCTTACTGAATAGAGAGAACACGACTGAGTTGGTCAAAACTCTTAAATCATTATTTTATTCATTTCCGGAAAAGGAGACATGCACAGGGCTAAAGCCTCCACAAATCTGAAGCTTTAGAATCCAAAATATGTATAATATAATTAGTCATACATCATACATAGTTTCGATAAAAAAAAGCCAGTCCAAACTGTCCAAACTGGTCCTATGTACATGACATGTATATCATAAGATTATGCCACTTCCTGTATGATAACTTGTTTATTCTTGTTGTAAAATTTAATCATTAGGATTAATTTGTAGTGTTTGACCGTGTCATAACCTATTGTGGTAAGGCAAAGCAAACTGTTAATCAAAGGTTGCCCATCTGCAGGGGGTCCTTAGCCAGACCTTGGCCAGGACTTGAACATGCACCTACTGCTTTTGGCTGCAGGACAAGTGGAAAGTTCCATAGCAACAGGAGGTGGGGTACCTCCCCTATAAGGAGGGACCAGAGGAACCACTGGGAATCTTCTCTTTCTGTCCTTCTCTGTGTAGCTCTGCTATCTGTGCTTAAGGCTGTACAGCCCGGGGTTTTACGTTGCTATGTAAATCTCCGGGCTGCTGCTGTTCATATGATTCGATGTATTAAACTCTGTTCCAAGAATTCTACTCTTTACCATATTTATTTTAATTGTATCTAAAACAAACAAACAAACAAAAAAAGCTGGTTCTCCACTGTTGGTGGGTTATCATATTGGCTGCAAAATTTGAGACCACAGCTTTAACCTTGAAACTGAAAGAGTGACTCCAGGTGCAAAATCAGAGGGGTCAGTCAGAGGGGCCTCGAGATTGGTCGATCCAGCAATGACTAAAGTACTGAAATAGTTTATTTTGATTCATATGATGTTTTTTTGCAAATTTGCATTATAATATTTATTTTCGTTTTTCCTGCAGTATATAAAAATTGGTGTATTTCAAAAATAAAACTATGAAGACACTTAAAATAAATTTCCTGTGGTGGGAAACCATTTTGTGCAACTTTTTTGTATTTACAGTTTTGAGGGTTAAGCCTCTTAAATTTCTCCAACTAGAAATATATGTTAAAAAAACAAAAATGATTTTCAATTGTTTTGTAGTTTATTGCACTTTTTGGCAATTTATGTAATTACTACACCCTTAATGCATACATATCATTAAAATTTGGACTATAATGGTTGTATTGATGTATATCAACTTGAAATGCTCCCAAAAATGGCACTACAGCATGTAAATATAATATAAGCTCTGGCGGACTTGGTTCTATGGTAGGTCTTAAAGGGTTAAGGAATGTACAGGTTTTAACATAGTGATTCATCTCTTTATTGTTTTAGTTTCAGGTGTCCAGGTGTGTTCCAGTGTACTTTGACTGGACTCCAGTGTACTTTGACTGGAGGGCAGAACTTCTGTACAGAACTGTCCAATGGTATGAACAAGCAAGTAAGATGGCTGCAGGCCCGCTGTTCAACATTGAGAGTTCAGAGGATGCAATCCATCAGCTCCACCTACCAAAACACGGTGAGCAAACCACTCCTAATAAGCTAACTATAAACACATAGTCCTTACAGTGCCACCCTATAGACTGCAGAGCTTATTTTTCTTCTAACTGCCAAAATAGTTCAAAAGGAGATATTTAGTTTATGTAGACTTCTGCAGATTTTAGGGATTTATTTGGTGTCCACTAATAGACTCAATCAGCAGAGAAAGGGAAAGCTGAATTCAAGATATTTCAGTTCATTCAATTGTTCTAGTCAGCAATAATAGAGTGCTAAGCGAAAACTCATTCCTCATTTACCAGACTTCAGGGTCATTTAAGGGTCATTTAAGGCACGAGCAAGCAAGTATTAGAAAGCAATAGAATTTGTTTCGATTCTAAGTTCTTTATTTTGTGTTTGCTCCTCCACATGGCTTCAAACCACTGGTCTAACTATAATGATGATGATGATAAAAAAAAATAAAATAATAAAAACAATAATAATAACAATATCAGGACATATCAATATGCTATCCAAGCAACTAATTTTTATTTATATAGCACAAAATGACAAGAGCAGTTGCCTGATTTATATTTTAAGGTAAAGACCCGAAAATATAAAAAGTCTGCAGTGCAACCTCTGCAGGGCCCAGATTTGGTCAGATCATCATAGGTTCTGCATTTAAATGTTTTCTATAAATTCAAATTCAAATTCAAATTTTATTTGTCACACACACACACAACCATACACAGTATGACATGGGGGTAAAATGCTTGTAGCTGTACAATGCCCGACCATTAAATGACAGAAAAAAAAGTTTTACAATATTTACAATTTACAGGTTACTACAAAATTTACAAATTAACTTAGGAATTTACAGTAAAGAATGTGCAAGTAGCAGAAGAGATTATAAAGATTATAAAGATTATAAATTATAGGAATTATAGGATTATAGGAAATGTATGGTGGTGCGTGTGGTGATGTGATGTGTGTGAGAGTCCAGTCTTATAGTGATGTGTGTGGGAGAGTCCAGTCCTACACCTGGTTCAGGGCCCGAATAGCCTGGGGGAAGAAGCTCCTCCTCATTCTCTCTGTTTTGGCCTTAAGGGAGCAGAAGCGCTTCCCAGACCTCAACAGTGAGAAGAGTCCATTGTTGGGATGGGAGAAGTCCATCATAATCTTCCTAGCTTTGGACTTGCACCGCTTGGTGTAGATGGACAGCAGGTCAGGGAGCTCTGATTGAATGATGCGTTCGGCTGAGCGCACCACTCTTTGCAGCTCTCGTCTGTCCTGCTTGGTGCTGTTCCCAAACCAGGTGCAGATGTTTGCCGTCAGAACGCTCTCGATGGTGCAGGAGTAGAAGTTCTTGAGCACCTTCAGTGGCAGATGGAAGTCTCTAAGTCTTCTGAG
>NW_005189411.1:0-1881 GCF_000239375.1 Pundamilia nyererei
CACACTTGGGCCAATCAGGTTGTTGACATTTGATCATCTGATATCCGCCCACACCTCATCTCTCTCTCTCTCTGATTTACAAGATTTAACACAAAGTTTAAACTTTAAAATCACTTCATTACATTTTCTTTGTTATTCTTAACATAGAAAATTCACATTCAAAAACATATGGATATAATTCACTTCATCCAGTTTCTGTAAGTCTACTTCAGTTAGATTTGTCTTCTTCTTTTCACATGAACATTAATTGTTCCCAATTCAAATACAGAGAAATACTTTCTTTGACTTCATGGGTTCTTTGACTTTTGTGCAGCTTCTTTTATTAAATCATACATTTTGTAAGTCAGACATTCTCTGAGATTAGTGGCTTCAGTGTGTTGCTTTATATGTTAGGATGCCTGCCAACTCCATGAAAGTCCTTGTGCAAACAGTTCAGTTCTTCCAGATTTTGCTTAGGTAAAAAAGTTTATTGAACACACAATATATCACAGGACGTCAAACGTTTATCCACAGTTAAACAGCGTGATTGGTCAAATTCACTGTGCCCAACAGATAATCCTCGAGCGTTAAAGGAGACAATATTGATGCTCACTTATTCCAACGTGTCATGGGCCCCCCGCTGCTTATCTGCATACAGTTGATAGTGAAGGACAATCCCATACTGGGTTTGTAATGGGGAAGTCTAAACTTGCACCCCGCCCCGCACACACAGTACCACGCCTGGAATTCTGAATCTATCTTTGCCGGATCTTCAGCATTAATGTTGTGAACAAGCAGAAATAACGCAGACAACAACTCATGTACATGCTAAATGTACCACACGCTTGTGCCTTAGGAGACTTTCATCTTTGTGAGCCTTGTGTGGACTTATTTTGTTCACTGGCTGTCTGGCTTCACATACTCATGTGTTGTGACAACAGCACATGAAATTATGTTATTCATATATATGTGTAAATATAATGTGGGGTTGGGGTGCTTGGACCAAAAATGCAGATTTGTTTTTTGTCCCAGTCCAGCCCTGGTATCTACCATAATGCAAAATCTGAAAATGATCTTTTGAAAACTGTGGACGCTACACAGCTAACAAACATACAGACAGACCCATTTATACACTTCCTCCCTTCAGAGGAAAAAATAAATCTAGACCATACATTGCCAGTTTGTCAAGGCAGGCAGGTCGGACTCAAGCGGAGACTGAGAATTACAATTAAACAGTTCTTTATTTACAAGCACCAGGTGCAATATATACAAGTGGGGGGAAGCCAGGGGTTCCAGGGGTCCACGGGGAAGTTCAGGGAAAACAGGATCTTCATACTCGCACACGCTCCACTTCCAGCTCCCTCGCTCCACTCGGGAAATTCCTCTTCTACACATACCACGTCAAACTTCCCACACTCATGCTCAGGTTTCCAAGCTACAAGGTTACACAGGACGGGCCCGGGCCATTCTGGACACACTGAGACGAGATGATCACAACCAGAAACGCACGAAGAATCTCCGAAATTCATGAAGCCGGGATTAGACTAACGTGTGTTACTTAATAGTCCAGCGACGAGGAGCTCAGAGCCACTCCTTAAGAAGTGGCCGGCAAACAGGACGATGAACCACAGGTGAGTAACAGGCACGTGCAGAGGGGGGGCTGGAGGGGCTTGAGCACCCGCCCCTTTCCTGATGGGTGCCCAAAGTGTCCTTTTGTTGAGGCAACTTAAAAAAAAAATTTATTTCTTTTTTTTTTTTTTAATGTGTGTGTGCGTGCGGAGTCCTGTTTGTGCCCCTCAACAATAATATTTAACTATTAATCACAGTTTTGCTAAATAAAAGGATCTGGCTTGCATCAGTCACATGATCACATTTAACCAATGATCGCCCTTGACGGCAGAA
>NW_005189411.1:2540-7379 GCF_000239375.1 Pundamilia nyererei
TTGCTTTATTATTGTAGCTCTAGTAATAAATAATAAGGTAAGGATTCTGGATCAGCACAGTGATGCCCATAGTATATACAGTATTCTGAAGAAGGTCTAAAATGTCACTGTGTGTGCGTGCATGTGTGTGTTTTATTTAGATGGATTTAAAAAAAAATTATTACTCATGATATAACATTGTCCAGACATGCCTGGTAAGGACATGAGGAGGAAACAGTAGGAGCTGTGTGAGGCTACTAAAGGCAGTGCTATAACATTTTTCTGTCATCATTTTATTATAGATTAAGTGCTGGAGTTGTTAGGTGTGGATAATTAGATTATAGTTTATTGCAATAACAAGTTGTGCCTTGTTCTCAGATAGACAGCAAGTGGAGAGTGATATATGAGATGATGGGATGGAAGGAAGAAGAGAAGCAAAGAGTGATTCACAGGCAGAGCCTAAATTATTTCTCACAGTTTTTTGCTGCCTTATGGTTCCAAGCGCTGTCACCAATCTTTGCATTTTGTTATTATCTCATGATACTTGTTTAATCAGCTACCATCTCTCCTATGGACTTTTTAATGTTTACAGTCTCAGATCAACACAGCCCTGCCCTCCAGCACTATCAGCAGCAGGAGCAGCAGAAACCCCTCAACAGCAACATTGTACCCATCAGGTAAAACATCGGCTACGTTTGCTTTGCCTTGTCGCCACCTCAGAACAGTGATATAGTGTGATGCGATTCCATATTAGATTCTTGATGAATGTGTGTTGTTGTTATTCAGCCTGGTTCAATGTGCCCCTTTTTAACTTTGAGCACCCGCCCCTTTAAACGTCTCTGCACGGCCCTGGTGAGTAATTAGTTGCAGGTGCGTGGACCAAAGGTGGGAGGCTGAGGTGAGCTCCGCCCAGGCAGAGCGATGAGAGAGAGAGAGAGAGAGAGCAAAAACACATGTAGCCACACTGGGCCGACCAGGCAGACACAGGGACCATGACACAGTTACTGATACCGACAATGATGGTACCAGGGTAAGACGTAAGCTTCCTTTGTATCACTGACAATAGAGCTGCTCAATTAATCGAATTTTAATCTCGATTACGATCTGGGCTTTCAACAATCATTAAAAATGACTGAGCCGATTATTAGCCCCACCCTCGTGCTTTACTCTCGCGCTGCTCCGTGTGGCAAATCGAGCGCACCTCTCTGCATTTTGAACACAACAATTAAGAGGACCCGAGGGAAGCTCGGAAAGCTAAGCAGAAGTTATTTGGAGAGGAGAGTGACTGCCGTTGGTTGAAAAGAGAGGTAAAAAAAACTTCAGTGGTGTGGAAACATTATGGGTTCGCGGAGTCAGACGTGGATCAAGTAAACATAGTGTGTAAACTTTGCTACGGTGTCGTAGCTGCACCACAGAGCAACACTGCAAAGTTCACTAAGCATAGATGTTTACATTTTTCATTTATTTTTATATTGCAAACATTTGCACTGTTATCAGTATTTGCACACTATTTTATATTATTTTTTGAAAATATTTAAAGTCATTATTCAATACATTGTTATTGTTAAATAAATATCATCAAATAATCGAGATCTCAATTTCAGTGAAAATAATCGTGATTATCATTTTTGCCATAATCGAGCAGCCCTAACTGACAACACACGGTTGAAGCAGAAGTTAAATCACTAAACCTCAAATCCTTCATCACAGTGAAGGCTCACAGCACATCAACATGGACTTTGCTTTTTTACTTTTAGGGGTTTTAATGTTCATTTTCAAATTTTAAATCCTGTGGCCATAGTGTTATCACGCTTGTTTAATATACACTGACAATTAAGAATAACAAAAAACATGAAAAATATCTTCTTAAAATTTTATTGATCTTATTTTTAAAATATCTCAAAATTTTCAGAGGATAAAATTTAGAGAATTGTTTTGTTTTACAAAAAATGTAATTCAGTCCAAATGAGTTCATGTTATGTAGGGACAATTCACAATAACACAGTGCTTAACAAAACCAGTAGACCAGAATTACAGGTTTAAGAAATTTGGGGTGTTCTTTTTTTATGACGGGTGTTGTAATAAATTTGTTAAGCACTGTATATGTAAAGTAAAAACCCTACAGTATAAGAGATGGAAAACCCCAACAATCAGATGATCCCCTTTGAGCAAGCACTTGGCAGCAGTGGGGAGGAAAAACTCCCTTTTAACAGGAAGGAACCTCCAGCAGAGCCAGGCTCAGGGAGGGGCAAGTCCTCTGCCATGGCTGGTTGGGGGTGAGGTGAATCAGACTGCAAACATCTTAATCAGACATGTCTTACCTGGTAGGATGGATGTTCCCTGGAAAAAAATTGGGTTAAATGGACATTGCTTTCTAATGCAATTATTTAAATATGTTTTGGAGTCTGATTCACTGTCACATTTTCCCTCTCTTTTCTTATATATTTGGAGTTCATGGGAAGCTGGTTATGTCAGCTTTCCATGAACTCCGAAGCTGTACAGACAGGAATACTTGTGGTTGCCCAAGTTGTTCAACACATGCAGCGTGACGTAGCGGATGACATCTACTTTGTGGTCCTTAGAGACAAAAAAACCAGGTCGAGTTAGTTGGATAAAAGTTTTTGAGTCTTGACAGGATGATAAATTTTGGGATACTTTGATTATTATGAGGGAGGATATACAGATAGCAAGGGGTGCTAATCTGTAAGTACTCTGGATAGAAAAGTCGATGTGCATGCGTCTAATGGCAGAGTGTACTCACGGGGTCTGCAGTGGATCTCCATTTTCATCATATAGAAATGTTCCCAGGTGGACACCACTGTCGCCTAACGCTCTCTTTCCCTGAAAAGACAGAAATGAATACATATAAAGTTGTTCTCTATGTACATGTATGCTAAATGCAACAGTTCAACATTGGTGCAGTGATGGGATGTGTGCACAGTGAAATCCAGAAATCTGTGACTTACAAACACTGAAAACATCCTGGGAGCACTGGAGATCTTTCCAGATGGTGACACCGTCTTAGAAATATGACCCAGTGTCACATGACTGATCGTGATGCTGTGGGAGAGCTCAATTGTTAAATGTCCCTGGGAGCCTGCAAAACTCCAACACACTCCTGGGACCATGGGTGCTCGACCCTAAAGAGAAAAAGAAAAACAGAGCTCAGTACGGACCGCTAGTGTTTGACTATTAAACTGTGCAGATGTGTGAGATGTTATGTTGTTGTTTTTGTGGGAGTAGATTATACCTGAATAACCACTCTTGGTCTTACACATGGTGGTTTTGCAGGTATTAATGTAAACCCCCACAGCTTCAATCCAGACTGTTCTGGAAGGTAGGATGCTGAAGACTGTTCTCTTACAATCTTTGCTCCTGTAGGCAAAAACACAGAGTGAGAAAGGAATTGCAAAACAACAACAAAGAAATTCTTACATGACTTCTGATCTGATTTCATGTCTTACCCAGTCCCTCCAGAGCAAAGTTGGGCATCCTGTCCCCAACTGGAAGAAGGAAGTCCATTCTTTTTTTAATGTCCATGAACTCCCTTTGAAGCTGTTGTAACTGCCTTTCTGTTCATGTTCGCTCATTAAGTAATGTAACTGAGACGAGGCCATTTATGTTATACGTAAAAGCTTTATGATAACATTAAACTGGCATTATCTGAAAATTAAAATCAGTTTTATATCATGAGCTTCATATGTTTTTCATACCTTACTCATGAACGGGGTGGAAAAGTCAATTTTGGGCCCTCCAATACCGAAAATCAATCCTGGTGGGTGAAGAGAAACACAAAATAAGATGAGACGCTTAATCCAGAAGAAAAGCACATAGTACTACTAGAAAGACTGTAACTGTTTGTGGAAGGAGATCATTTACCAAAACACAATGCCAGCATGAGGACCAAAAGTCCCAATTCCTTGGTGGCTCCAAAGAGGCCTCTGCTGCTGTCACTGACTATAGTGTAGTCAGAATCAACATCGTCGTGGTCAGCAGTGTCGGGGCCAGGACGAGGTTTTTGAAAATTCTGCATAGAACAAACAAAATCACGTGAGAAAAAAAGGTACATGGAAGAACAAATGGATTGTCATTATAAACCATGCATATATGTCAGTGGATGACAAAAAAGAACATGTAGATCAGCACTAAACTGTGTAAAGTCTCCTTGTAGGAGATTATCGGCTCTCCTTCTCTGCTGTAACAGCCCATAGACTGAAGTCTTTCACTTCTTCTCAACATGGCTGTAAAATGAAAGCGAGAGAAAGGGTTAAGGGACTCTAACACAAAGCTTATCAGACGTCTTAACTATGATTTGAGCATGTTTCCATTAGAAGCATCTCTGTACACATCAGTGCAGATTCTTTTATATATAAACTTTACGGTGCCAGCTTGTTTTTTTCTTATGAACAGAATAATATTTGAATCACACTCATATATGAAAATCTCTCTTAATTAAGGAACTTTTTTTCTTAGTGTCTTCAAAAGCAAAGAGTCATATTGTTCTGATTCTGATCGTATCATCAGATCACAACATTTTCTTGCTTTTCTTGAAAAAAATCTCTTTTCAAATAAATTTCCAGCCATAGCAAAATGGGCAGCTACAGCCTGCAGGCCGATTAACATCGTGGAGGATGAGGGGTATGAATTGCCTTCGAGAGCCACCACTGTAACCAAGATAGAAAACGTGTATGAAGACGAGAAAGCCAAAGTGGAGGAGGCTTTGGGGCAGACCAACACGGTTGCACTCACCGGAGACTCTCGGACTTCTCTAAGTAACCACAGTTACCTCGGGGTAACAGCACATTATTTTTCACCACAGTGGGGTACTGAACATAAACATAATCAGCACTTTCCTATGTA
>NW_005189412.1:0-1164 GCF_000239375.1 Pundamilia nyererei
TTTGGCCAGGGTGAAGGGAGTATCTGCCATCAAACAAGAAGACAGCCGCATGTAACTACGACGGTGTTTGCTAGTTCACCTTACAGGCGTTAATTTAATAACGTGTTTAGCCTTATCAATGTAAATTACATACAAACAACATTAAGCTACTCACGCAGAGAAGAACAGCAGCTGCTGCATCATCATCCTCATCATTTCTGCTACACTGGCAGGGCTAGGGGCCAGGACTCTACTCTTCGTGTTTTTGGGGGATGTTGCTAACTCCGGTCCGATAACAGACAACACACCCGCAGTAGATGCGCTCGGTGTGAGGTCTCGCAGCAAGCTATCAAATACGGCGCATTTTTCGGCTTTTAAAAAAAACGCTTTTATCGGATTTGAGGTGTTACTTCCTTTGACTGTATCACAGTATCAGCTTAAAGCACTTGTTGCAGGATGCTGAGTTTGCATATTTTGCTGTGAAGTACAGCCAGACTTTGACCACTTTGCCTTGGGCATTTTTAATCTGTAGCTCTGCTCTAAAAGAACGTACGTACCTGGACCCGCCTACTATCCTCGGAAACGTAAAATGATTGGCTAGAATCTAAAGTGTATCACAGCTCAGGAAAAAACGCACCGAAATAAAGCACCGAAATGTGCGCTGCTTTTCGGTCTGGTTACTACCGTTTATGTTTATGTCAGAACCGGTACCCATCCCTACCAGTCAATGAGTCTGAACTCTGAATCCACCAAACAGAGAGGCTGTGTACTTTTTCCTGCCCAAACAGCTGCACCTGCTGCAGCCCTTACACACTCAGACAAAGAGAGACACAAGCTTTCTGCAGTGTATTTCTGCAGAGGATTCCCCTCGAACAAATGGCAGATACACAAGGGTAAGGCAAAAATGACATGCCTAACAATGTTTACAAATATGGACACACCCACACAGAAATGCAGTGACACATAACCTACATCCAGAATGCAATGTTTACAAACATGGATGCAAACATAAACACAGACGTACAAACATACACAGACAGGGGCACAAAGAGACACACACAGAGCATGGAGTGTCCTGCGTGTGTCTATGCCAGTCAACCAGTCTGAAAATGCTCAATTTGAATCCACCAATGAAATGCTGCCCCCGAAGAATAAAAATTGGATCTCTCTCTCTCTCTCTCTCTC
>NW_005189412.1:3457-5136 GCF_000239375.1 Pundamilia nyererei
AAAAAACACCCAGCCCACTGAAAACTAAAGAAACCCCCAAAACATGAACAACAATCATCAAGGAACATACTATTTACATATTTACAGTTACTGGAACACCAATACTGGGCCGCAGACTCAGTACGGTGACAATTTCAGTTTCAATGTCAGTCAGTGTCTTTTGGTCTGCAACAACAGCAGAACAGACTTTTAAGTCTTTTGAAGAAGCCCTTCTTCTTCTTCTTCTTCTTCTTGATCTGAAGGTCTTTGGACTTCATACTGGATTCGGGTTCAGGAAAAGGTTCCTCACAGGGAACATCAGGAACTGGCCCAATTTCCGAACGAGATCCTTTGATCTTATGATCTTCGCCTTCAACACTGGATTTGGACTCAGCATAGGGTTCCTCACAGGGAATGTCAGCCACTGGCACACTTTCTGAAAGAGCTCCTTCGGCTGGTGGAACATTTGCCATTGAAAGACCGTCAGAGGAGCGTTCTTCATTTGTGCTCTGTAGAAAAACATTATAAGAGTTATCTTTTAAACATATTCAAAGCATCATTTAAATATTGAAACACTGTAGCTGGACTGTTAACCCTATAACCGCCTTTGTATCATACATGAGTTTCTGGGAGCTCTATCTCATCAACATGATCAATACTTTCCATAATTTCTAAATGTTATGGACAAAACTCTTCTTTTTTTGTCTAAAATTAACATTGTTGTTAACAAAAAGTTGCCAAAACACCCAATGTATCAAATGCGATACAAAAAAATATAATAAATACATAATAAAAGTATATCATACACAACATGACGTTTGTTGTCGTGTTGTTTTGTTGTCAAAAAACAAATTTGTGGATTTTGTTTAAAGGGTTAATAAACATCTCAGTTCCAAAAAAATCTGAATTTTCTGGCTATTTTTTGATGGGTTGGGTCTTACAGGGTTAATAACTGTATATTACACGTGACTCACTGAAATTTAGGAGGTATGGCCTCTGGGAACTGAAGAAGCATTCTGGCTTGAAATTCAACGTCCCTCATTTTATTGATATCGTTCACTGCCCATACCTGAAACGGAAAGCACATTTATAGTGCACTTATGTTTAAAGGTTATGTGAACATAATGAAAAAAAAAAGTCCAAATTACTACAAGTCTTGTGAGTTTTCTAGTCTTACCAGCCTTAGAAGAGGTTTGGCTTCCTCTTCTTCAAAATCCTCTAATTCAAACTCCCATAGCCTTCAAAAGAAAGCAAAACAGAGGTTTTCTCTCAGCATTTACATGTCATCACAAACAGACTTTCAGGTGTGACAGCAACGCACTGCTCTCTGAGTGTCTCCCTGTTTTTCTCCACCAAAAGATCTCTCAGATCTTCAGCAGTGAGGTTAGGCGGAATTCGATCTTCCTGCTGAAGTCTGAGAAACTCCGTCATAATCGCAATCTAAAAATAAAAGGAGACATCTAATCACCACCACTCTCAGGTCCTCAGAAATTACCTGATATTTTCTGTCAGCTTTGGTTTGCATGAATCTGGGTCTAACCTGAGTCCTGTAGCCTGGAAGATGCCAGCAGATCTTTGAAGCTGTTTCATAAATCGGTGTGTTGAACAACACCTGTCAAAGAAATAGCAATTTAGTCATTGTTACTTAAAATGATTCTCAGTTTGTCAACTTTTAAAACTACAACAAATTCTTCAAATTA
>NW_005189412.1:6372-7378 GCF_000239375.1 Pundamilia nyererei
TGTGAACCCATAAACGACTTCCCTAAACCTGCTGGTCTGGAAGTCCAGCAGTTCATCTAAACAAAAGGCACTTATACTAAAACAGATATAGATGTGTTTGCTATACCATATATCAGTAAGAGAAGATATAACCTCTCTCATGACATTAAGCTGTGTGTGTGCATGCCAGAACACTCTGGAATGCACACAAATTCTTTGCAGACTACTAAGGATCAAACCCCTATCAATATGCCATTGATTATAAACTCTAAGCATATATGAGTAAATATTTCTAAGCATAAATGACAATCAACAATATAATCCTGACAATAATCCATCCATCCATTCGCTTCCGCTTATCCTTTTCAGGGTCGCGGGGGGCGCTGGAGCCTATCCCACCTGACAATAATTTTAATGATAATTGAAAATAGGCCAGGAACTGCACTGCTTCAGTCTGAGCCTGTTCAGTCAGCACAAACAGTCTGTGTAATATGTGAATAATACTAAATATGACTTTTCCTTCCTTTTCCATAAAAAGGGATGTCTCCTGTGCTCACTGCAGTTAAAGTAGTGTTACTAGAAATATTAAGACAAAAATGGCAGTAATACTTTTTAAAAGCCCTATTGACTAAAATCAGGTAACTTAGGTACATTTGCTCAACTGCTCATTAAGACAAATAGCTAATCAGCCAGTCACATGACTGGAAATCGATGCATTTACAGTAGGCATGCAGACCTAATCATGATGACCCTCCAAAGGTCAAACTTACTACCTTTAGGTGACTGAATGACATAAGACAGCAACATTCAGGTATTTGTAATGTTTCTGTGACCTCTATCTCTGTGTTTGATCATCAGTCTGCAAAGGCAATGTGTTTTTTGGTACTCTGAAAAACTTACACATGTACTCTGCATACTGCAACAGAGCACTGATCTTTCCTGCCATTTCACATTTGTTGTGCTCAGAATGCAATATAAGATTTTCCATTTATAACATTCCTGATAACATTTACATTTACAATAATTG
>NW_005189413.1:0-4386 GCF_000239375.1 Pundamilia nyererei
TTTTGCTTAAGTGTCATTTCCTGTTTGTTTGTTTTTAAAAGTGAAGGTTGAACTCTACACCTGCAAAGGACATCAGTAGTTGTTTCATTGTCTGTTTATGTGACACGAGCTGTTACACTCTGTAAGAAGACTCACAATGACAAAGTTTCACTGATCCTTTATCCTTTATTTTAAAGTGAAGTTTTCAGCACAATCATAAAAACACAAATACTTAAGTTTTACATCAAAACCAAGCGAACTGTCCACAGTGCAGGAACAGTGCTGCAGCCCATAGCTTATACTCTGCTGTTTACTGATGACACCATGTGGAGGTGGGAGGCACTGCTCTTTCACAAAGAACAGCTTCTCAAGTCATTTCAGATTACACTTCAAAGTATCACAGTGCTTACGGTCAGACTTTCAGTGTTGTATTAAGCAAAAACACACTTGTTTTGTAAAATATCATAAAACATTCATAGTCAGAAATGTTAAATATCAGTATTAAAAGAATGGCAGTGTAAACAAGCACACACACAAAATCGTTGGACTGCAGAAAGATCATTCGTAAATTTTTTGACCCAGTGGAAACCTGTACTCAGGATGTAGCTATAACATTATGAGGTACAGATTCAGCATGAAGAAGAGCTGCTGTTTGGTTATAGCTTAAAAACTGCCAGCATTTAAACATATAAACTGTCCAGCTTTTGTCCATGAAGGCTCTTCCACAGTAGTTTCCATGGTTACAGGTTGGATGTCTCTCCTGGGACGGCTTTGGCATCCAGGTAGCTGATGAGCTGCTTCACCCAGGGGGCCGAAGGTCTGACACACAGCTGTCGGCCTGCCACTGTGTTCAGCCTGAAGGTTCACAGAAAGAGGAGAGTCAGAGGATGGAGGGGCAGGTTTGGTGATGGTGGTGATGTGTGTTTGTGAGGTTGTGTACTTACAGGATGGCGGACTTGGAGCAGCGCTGGCTGGTCTTGACGTAGCTGACCACTCTTCCTTTAGGCACTTCCTGGTCATTGAAGCGGAAGCAGCACTTTTTTGGGCCAGCACCGCGCATACCTGCAAACAAACAGGAACAAGTTAATAACTGAGCCACTGACACAGCACCACATCATCTGCTTCCTGGTTTTTGTTCCGATTCAGTTTCCTGCTGGCTGGTGTGAGGTCACATCTGATACTGTATGTTTAGTTGATGACACTGTGCAACTGCTCATTTGTTCCCCTGAGTTCTGAAGTGGTCAGATTTGTCATGTGACCTGTCCTCTGTTTACTGTATCTATGAAGTAATATGTTAATATTAAGTTTAATGCTGCATTAACATTAATTATTTTCATATTGCACATTAGAATGGACTCTTTATCTTAGACAAACTACTGAATGCTTTAATGGTTCATGACTTTAGCTTCAGAAATAGAATTTCTTTCTAGTAACTCCTATGACTGAAAAAGATTGAAGAAAAGTTTCATACATTGTTTATCAAAAATAAAATCAATAGCTTGCTATTAATGGTCTATTAGTTTGTAAATAAAACAGCCAAGAATTATTGTTGCTTTGTAATAAAATTAATGATTTGAGTGATTTGTTTTTGTTTTTCTCAATTAAAAATTAAAAAAACATTTTTAGTGTTACGTATAAACTCTGAATATCATATTAATATTAATTTCAAATTGTTATTCATCACACAGTGTAAAGGTCAGATCATTAAAACGAGCCTTACCCTCAGTCAGAGCGATGACAGCCAGCATGAGCACAACCACAGACAGAGCGAGACGAGGAGCGGCCATCCTGAAGTTTGTTTGTTGGCTTCGTGTTGCAACAGTGGATTAAAGTCTCAGCTGAGCTCTGTCGGCTTGTTCTCTGTGCTGTGTCACTGCTGTCCACCTGCTTCACATTTATACAGTTGGAAGAAGAAGCGGGGAGACCCTGTTGTGCATCTTGGAAAGTTTGTGACGAGTCGAGTTTCACTAAAACAGGGAACTGTTCAGTTTCCCTTTTCACTACGCCTCTCTCAAATGGGACCAAAGTAGATCTCTCTGGTCTGTCCAACTTCCTATGTGCTTTCTATTCTGAAACCACAGACCTTTCATTGTTGATGCAGTGTGAAACAGTTAAGTGTCTTTATATCAGACATATGAGTTTTCAGACAAAACAAAGGTGCCAAAGGTCAGTTTAATAAGTTGTACTTACTGCAGCTTCTCATGAATCCTCTCAATCTCCAAGATTGTGTTAAACAATCTGGTTAAAAAGTCCACTGCCCTCTCTTTAATCAGTCTCCATACCTCCACAGTAATGTCATCTGCACCAACCTCCTTTCCACTCTTCATTCTCTTCACAGCTGCCGGCATTTCCTTCTTACTGATCCTCTTTACCTTCTGAATAACTAACGGTTATTCATCTTTCCACTTCGCTTTACCTCATTTTCTTCTTTTTTCAGCCTCAAAGTACTCCTTCCTTCTTCTCAGCACCCCTCTTCACCTATCAGTACATTTCCATCTCTTTCCTTCATCACCCTAATCTGCTGCACATCCTTTCCAGATTGGCCTCTCTGCCTAGCCAGTCGATAGTCCTTCTTTCCTTCTCTAGTTATAAAAAGGGAAATAAAAATCAGTTTTTATTAATGAGTCAGTTTGTATCTTTCATAAAACAGTACTGGAGCTTGTAATTTTTTTCCAGCCCCCCGCACAGTCAGACAAGGAGTGCGTATTCTCCATAAATTGCTGGCTGTCTGTCCAGAAAGCGACTTTGGCTTCACAGAAAATTGTGAAACTTTCTAGGGAACCTCTGCTATTATTAGGAGAGACGTCATCCATCTCACTGTAGATGGAGCAGCTCTTATTTTGAGAAAAATGAGTGCTTTTATTAAGCACCCCAAAGCGTGACTATCCAGAGATGCAACCAGGAAGCAGAGCTGGAATCTTACACGCCTCTCTGCAGTGTCCCACCTCCTGTTATTCCCCCAACACCCCATCCACATATAGACTGTGTCTGCTCAGAATCCACCAAAAAATCCCAGCTAACTGTCAGTCCTCAACGCACAGGCAGAGGAGGAGGAGAGGCAGTAATCTTTCATTTTAGCCTATTAATCAACCACAGACAGACAGACAGTTTTAATTCATTTGAAAGCCTGACTCTGACCTTTGTCCACCCTTCCTGAAAAACTCAAAAAAACATTTTTTTGTTGTAATAATCTACCATCCCTCTAGCTCTTACTCAGAGTTACTCTCTGATTTCTCCGCATTTTACCCGTGTTACCACTCAGTTATGATCAAATAAATAGTGCAGGTTATTTTAATATCTGTGTAGATGTTGAAAACGACAATTTCAAAACCTCATTTAACTTTTTATTAGACTCAATTGGCTTTTTTTAAACTGGAAATGATCCCACACTCTTGACCATGTCCTCACATATGGCATAGAAACTGCACATTTAACAGTGTTTCCTGAAATCATTTTTGATAACACATAATTTAAAAACAATGGACTACACAGCAGTGTACAATCAATTGCATTACACTAGATGTCTGTATATTAGAAACATCTTGTCTCAGAATGATGCTGAAAAACGAATATGTATATATTTGTGCTATGCTGACCCCGGCTAGACAGATTTGGTAATAGTTTATAATACGTCCCATGCCTAAGGATGTAATTCTCCAAAAGTAATTCAAGGAAATCATTAGACTGTAAGTCATTTTAAATAGTGTGCATTTTCATTGTAATTTTGCAGAAAACAAACAATATTTCCCCATCATTCAGTGTAAAGCAGAAGCACAGCAATAATCATTTTGATGTGATACAACACCTTATAGCAGTGTTTCCGAACCTTTTGGAGCCACAGCAGATATTTCACATGAGAAAAATCACACAGCACACCACCAAACAAAAATGTCACAAAAAGCATTTTGATCATCAGTATAACTTTTTTTGCTTTCTTCTCACCACTACTCGTGCTAGGGTCTTCATCTGAGCCGGAATTTCTCCAGAACCCAGGTCAGACTGACTACTTTTTTTCTTTTCAAATATTTATCTATTGCTATGAGGCATTGCGCTGTCTCTCTCGCAGCCTGACTATTATGTAATTTCTTTTTCGTCTTCTTCAGTTTTACTGGAAAAAGTTTTACTTTGCAACCAATTTAATTAGAGCACGTGGCTGTACTGCCCTCTAGTGGACGAGAATGTATTTTTTCTGCCCATTACACACGCTTAGAATTTTAAACTCAGTTTTAAACATGTTGCTGAGTTTGTTAAATGACACAAAGCAAAGCCAAGAACCTTGAACTCATTTTTTATCAGGACATGTCCTTCAACGCACATATTAAACAAATATGTAAGACTGCTTTCTTCCATTTGCTCAACATCTCTAAAGTTAGAAATATCCTGTCTCAGAGTGACGCTGAAAAACTA
>NW_005189413.1:6024-7377 GCF_000239375.1 Pundamilia nyererei
AGAGAGAGAGAGAGAGAGAGAGGTGATGGCTGGAGTTAGCCTGCGTGCAGATGTGCATGACAAATGTCACCTGTTACACAACATTGTGAGGGTGATGCACATTGTCCCTGCTGCTTTTCTGTACATGTTAAAAATTCAGCACAGACAGTTTTTAGTACTAGTTTATCCACAGACTGTATATTAAACAAATACACCAGGTGGGCACAGCCACCCAGACATCACCCAGTGATAGTTCTGCATGTGTGAAGCATGAAGCTGAGACTTTTGTCAGTTTTCAGCATTTATCAACCACACGAGCTAAGCCCACCCTAAAACACACCTGGCTTTATGATCCTTGTTACACTAGTGGGAACCACAACGTACAAAATGAACATTATGTGATATTTCGGAGGACTTGAAAATATCAGCTGAGACCATCAAACCACCAGGAAACTTTTTACTGAGGTCACACAACAAAGCAGCTACAGTGACGTTTATAGCAGACTTCTTTCTGAAACCACAGGAGTGGCTCCACCTATTGGTCATTAGAAGAAATGCAGGTTTAAAGCAGTAAAATTCAACTTTATTTATATAGCGTCAAATCACAACAACAGTTGCTTTGAAGCGCTTTATTTTATAAGATAAAGACCCTACAATAATACAAGGTAAACATAGAACCCCCCACAGTCACATGACCTGCTATGAGCAAATGCTTTGGAGATTTCAGGACTTTTCACTCCTGAAATCTCCTGAAGTCCATCTTCAACCCATTTCATCTTCTTCTATTAACTGATTGTCTGGATGTTCACCAGACTGTGTTTCAGCCACATCGAGAGAAAAAGGTTAAAATCTGAGGAACCTTTGTTTCTGCTCTTCTTCATATAAAGTTGCCCTATGAGAGCGCTCCAATACTGTAAAACAAGTATCACTTATGTTGCTGTTACAGTTTCACAACAGCTGGACTCAGACACGGGAATCGACTCAGAATAAAAGTTTACCCTAAGAAAGCTCGAAATGTGCAGAGTGGCTGAAAGGTGGGACTGCTCTTAGCATAAAGAGAACGCGACAGGCAGGTAAGTCCATATTGATCCCTAAACTTATATTTGGGAAACTCCACGGGGTTGAACAAATACATGTCTGAATACTGATATGTGTCCTTTTTATAAACATTGAACTGTTTCACACTGCATCAACAATGAAAGGTCTGCAGTGTCAGTGTGATAGAGAGGCGTACTAAAAAGAGAAATTAAACAGTTCCTCATTTTAGTGAAACTCGACTCGTCACAAACTTTCCAAGATGCACAACAGGGTCTCCCCGCTTCTTCTTCCAACTGTATAAATGTGAAGCAGGTGGACAGCAGTGACACAGCACAG
>NW_005189414.1:0-1906 GCF_000239375.1 Pundamilia nyererei
TGTTGAAGGCCCTGGAAAAATCAAAAAACATGATTCTCATATCTTCAAATTTTTATTTTGGAGATACAGCAATTTTTATATACTGCAGGAAAAACAAAAAAACAATCCTATGATGCAAATTTGCGAAGAAAACAGCATGTGCATCAAAATAAACCATTTCCAGCCATGCAATTCGAGTTCTAAGCATCCCAGCAACTATTCAGAAAAGTCAAACATGACTTATAAAAACACCAGTATAGGCTTTTAAGGGCTACAAGTAAAAAACTACATTTTCCGCGAAAATGACGTCACTTCCTGTTTCGGGCAGGAAATGGCGGACATGCGATAGTTCGGGTAGACGTCTTTTTCAATGTGGGAAGTGTTACAAACAGCTGATCGGATCGGCAAAGCGTGTTTCTGGAATATTATGTTTTTGTTCCTGCAAGCGCTTTTTATGCAATTTTTGCAAAGCTATATGTGGAAGGAAACCGTGACCGAGGACAAGCTGATGGCATAAGATGTAAGTACAACTCCTCCGGTTTCATATGCAAAACAAATTATTGCGCTAGCTTACGCGGTTCTGGTTCTACAAGGATTTAAAAATAGTTACACAAAACGGAGCGTGCTGCTCTGACCGGCTTTAAAGGGTTAACAATAACAATGTATTGAATAATGACTTTAAAAAATAATATGATATAGTGTGCAAATACTGATAACAGTGCAAATGTTTGCAATATAAAAAATAAATGAAAAATGTAAACATCTATGTTTAGTGAACTTTGCAGTGTTGCTCTGTGGTACAGCTACGACACCGTAGCAAAGTTTACACACTGTGTCTACGTGATCCACGTCTGACTCCGCCAACCCACAATGTTTCCACACCACTGAAGTTTTTTTTACCTCTCTTTTCAACCAACGGCAGCCACTCTCCTCTCCAAATAACTTCTGCTTAGCTTTCCCAGCTTCCCTTGGGTCCTCTTAATTGTTGTGACACGTGTTCGAAATGGAGAGAGGTGCGCTTGATTTACCACACGGAGCAGCGCGAGAGTAAAGCACGAGGGAGGGGCTAATAGTCGGCTCAGTCATTTTTAATGATCGTTGAAAGCCCAGATCGTAATCGTGATTAAAATTCGATTAATCGAGCAGCCCTAGATATCAGTGTGGCTCTCTCCTCGTCAGGACATTCTTTTAAAGAAACTGTGTGAAAAGATTCCATGATTATTCGGGGTGGGAGATCATGGTAAGCACAAAAGATTCCCCACACTCCCTTAACCCATGGTCTCTTCCAGAACCTTTAAATGGTGTCTGGATTGCATCTTGCAATCACTTCTTTGCATCACTTTTATCACTAGATTTTCCACAAACACACTTGCATTAGTTCTCCTTACAGGTAAACCTTATTTTCTCACAATCACCATTCCTTTTTCCTCAGAGACAGCCACCACATTCCTTGATGAGGAGCAGCTGTGCAGGACCTGGAATAAAGGCTACCAACTGATTTTTAAAATACACAATAAATATTAAATACAAAATTTAACTTCTTGTGTGCAAATGTTCTTTTGTGCAAATCTATGTCTAAAGTGCGAAATAAAGGGCTTCATAAGGTGCTTTTAATAAAGTAAAAGGGGTGCTGTAAAGTGCTATACAGATAATATAAATAATCATAGCAAGGGAGTCCTCTTCCTTACAGATGGCCAGCAATGTTTCAATGCCACTCTCCAAAACATAATGGCCTCCACATTATGCCATTGGGACCTGATGATCCTGTATGGCGTTATGGCCTACAGGGTGACCAAGCACAGTAATACAGGCTAGAGATGGCACGATACCACTTTTTTATGTCCGATACCGATATCATAAATTTGGATATCTGCCGATACCGATATGAATCCGATATAGTGTTTTTTAATCAACAAAACTGTTTTTT
>NW_005189414.1:3049-4575 GCF_000239375.1 Pundamilia nyererei
TTTCGTGATATTTAATGGATCGGATTACATTTTTTATTTTTCTCCGATATCCGATCCAGTAATTTAGGTCAGTATCGGACCGATACTGATACGTAATATCGGATCGGTCCATCTCTAATACAGACTCCACCCCAAACTTCATGATGTTTGGCTTAGAATTGAGTAAGCCAGTGTCTGGACAATACCTGGGTCCTGGATCAAGCCCATCACTGCTCACCTACGGGGGTTCCACCACCAGCTTTAGGATGACCCAGCAGACTTTGATCTGGGTCTGCACAGTCTGTCCTCCACTGCAACTGGCAATGACCCCAGCTTCTCATCTGCCTCAGTTGCAGCCGATCCCGCTGTGATTGTGCTTGTCCCATCATTCCCTTCCCATGTAGACCATGAGAATGGTGGGGGTGTGGTGGGTGAGACTATCTGGGCCAGCAGTTTCAACGACCACCTCACTTAGCTTGGTTTACTTACCACGGACAGTTCCAAGTAGGACTAAAGATTTAGTTCAAGTTTTAAAACTTGGGGACAACATGAGGTCTGTGTATCTGTCAGGTGACGGAGCCATGACCTGGTCCCCCTTAGCTTGTGACCTACTGACGGGCAAATAAAACAAGGGTGTCCGTGAGAGCTTAAGCAGCACAAACACCATAAATCTGAGCTCAGAGCAGCACAATGAGGCCATCTGTTACCTTGCTGATCAATACGTGTGTGCGTGCAGGGCTACGCATGGCTGAAAGAGTGCCTCTGCAATGACGAGGGGAAGAAGCAGTTATTAAAATTAAAATATTAAAAAGCAGCAATTAAAATCAAAGATCTCCATCTTTTGGCCAACAGGCTCAAAATACATTACCTGTGGTTTGAAACTGTTTTGTACTTTTTTGCATTTACAGTTTTGAGGTATCGATAACCCTCTGAATTTTCTCTAATTAGAAATATATGTAAAAAAAACAAACAAAAAAAAGCTATTTCAATTTTTTTAATAGTTTATTGCACTTTTTTTTTGCAGATTATGTATTTACTATGGACTTAATGCATACATATTATTAAAGTTTGTGAAATAATGGTTGTATTGATGTATAGCAACTGGAAATACTCCCCAAAATGGCACTACAGCATGTAGAAATATAAAGATAAGCTCTGGCGGACTTGGTTCTATGGTAGGTCTTAAAGGGTTAAATATGCTCAGTAGATTAACTCCAGGTGAGGAGATGACAGCTCCGCCCAGGAAAACTACCAGAAGCTCAAACGGACTATGATAGTAACTGTTAACTCAATGAGTGTTTTCAAATCAGACCTATTTCACAGTAGCTATTTTGATATGAAATGTCAGCTACATGTTATTAAGTTCCTAAATCGACTGTCTGCATTTAAATAACTCAGAAGTTCAGTTATAGAAATTAGAAATAAGTTAACTTTTTCCTGTTTATTTATTTCAGGCTGTTATGAAACATGTTTGTGGGTGGCTGTAGCTCTGGTGGCAGAGCAGGTCAGCCACTAATCAGAAGGTCGGTGGTTCGATCCCAGGCTGC
>NW_005189414.1:6247-7368 GCF_000239375.1 Pundamilia nyererei
GTGTCATTTTTGCATACAGGGTTAACAGAATAGCTTTAGTGTTTTGTTTTTTTAAAACAAGAGTGCGAACTTACACAAAATGCAACAAAAATATTTTTAAAAACAGTTTTAATGATTATCAAAATAGATTATATCAGCAGATATCCAAATTTATGATGTCACTATCGGACATAAAAAAGTGAAATCCTGACATCTCTAAAACTGACCTCACAGCCCACTGTTCCTTTAGTGGTGCTAGTTTCAGTCATTGTACAAGTGCACTGTTTATAAGTTTGGGGAAACCAGCAGTCAGCCCAGACTGAAGAAGTCACTTGGATGAGTTACGAATCCTTTCTCCCATTTATCTTCAGACAGAAAGGCCCACAAACAAACAACAACTAAAAGCCGCTGCATTAATAACCCAGCTGTGCACTAAAAAGGAGGAAACCCAGCACCCCAGTGATGTCCATTGTTCACGACTCAGGGTGATCATTTGGCACACCCTGGACATGTCACCAGACTCTGTTAGCAGCGCCAACACATAGACAGAGACAACCATTCGTGTTCACATTCACATCTGTCTGCAATATTTCCCAACTAACCAGTGCACCCAGTAACATAAAGTAAGAAGGAAAAGGTTGATAATTGACATATTCCTTCAGAATTTACTGGAGAAACTGGTGTTTAAAACCTGAGATATAAAAGAGAGTCATAGACTGTCTCTCACCTGCACCACAAACAGTAGGAAGTTATATTTACATATTATTATCACACTTCCTCATTTATCTTGAGGGACAGTCCACAGTGAGATAGTTCCTGTTATTTTTCCATAGTTAATTAGTTAATGCAAACAAGTCCTTTCAAAACTCATATCTACACTGTGTCTCTGTGTCAGAGGGAAATCTGTATCTTAATATTGAAATACTGAGTACAAAGAGAGAGTGTGTTAGTACAGATGGTTATTTACTGCACAGCTGTCTGCATGAACACCAGAGAAGAACCAGATTCAAACCTGCAGACTCATTTCATGTGTACAGAGGTGCTGTGTGGACCACATTTGAACTGTTGCTTTTTCTTCTTGGACAATTTTAAACAGATGATCATTTATTAAGAACAATCATATATTTCTTACAGCAGTGTGT